>NC_091582.1:8438853-8441353 GCF_042767895.1 Penaeus vannamei
AGGAGAGGGGAGGGGGAGGGGGAAGGGAGGAAGAGGAGAGGGGGAAGGGAAGGGAGGAGGAGGAGGGGAGGGGGAGGGAGGAGGGAGGAGGAGAGGGAGGGGGGAAGGGGAGAAGGAGGAGAAGGAGAGGGGGAAGGGAGGAGGAGGAGGAAGAGAGGGGGAGGAGGAGAGGGGAGGGGAAGGGGGAAGGGGAGGAGGAGGAGGAGGAGAGGGGAAGGGAGGAGGAGGAGGAGGAGGAGGGGAAGGTGAGGGAGGAGGAGGGGAAGGGGGGAGGGGGAAAGGCCGGAGGGGGGGGAGGGGGGGGGAGGAGGAGGAGAGGGGGAAGGGGGGAAGGAGGAGGAGTGGAGGAGGAGGGAGGAGGAGGAGAAGGGAGGGGGAAGGGAGGAGGAGGAGGAGAGGGGAGGGCGAAGGGAGGAGGAGGAGGAGAGGGGAAGGGAGGAGGAGGGGGAGGGAGGAGGAGGAGAAGAGGGGAGGGGGGAGAGGGGAGGGGAGGGGGGAAGAGGAGGAGGAGGAGGAGAAAAGGCCGGAGGAGGGGGAGGGAGAGGAGGAAGAGGAAAGGCAGGAGGGGGGAAGAGGAGGAGCAGGAGGAGAAAAGGCCGGAGGAGGGGGAGGGAGAGGAGGAAGAGGAAAGGCAGGGAGGGGGAAGAGGAGGAGCAGGAGAAAAGGCCGGAGGAGGGGAGGGGGAGGAGGAGGATGAAAGGCAGGAGGGGGGAGGAGGAGGAGGAGGAGGACGAGGAGGACGAGGTGGTGATGGCGGTGGCAGAGAAGGAGGAAGAAGAGGAGAGAGAAACAGATGGAATGAGAGAAAGCATCAAGAGAAAGATGAAAATATTACAGAGAAAGAGATAGAAAAAGACAAGTGAGAAAGACCCAGAGATAGAGATAGACGGTCAGTTCGAGGCCCGACCCAATGAATATTCACACATTCGTACATGCATATACACAGAAATAAATGCATATCTGTCTATCCGATAAATACACATCTTTCTACATATCTATCCGATAAATATGCATGTCTAGACTGACAGATATGCGTTTATTTCTATGTATATGCATATCCGTATAATGAATATTTATTGGGTCTGGCCTCGCACAATTCTAACAAATCGACCGAGAGACAGAGAAAGAGAAATGATTAAAAATAGTACGAGAAAGGGCAAGAAGAGAGAGAAGGGGGGAATGCAGAAAAACAGAAAATAGCAAAAAAATAAAAACAAAACCCTGTCTCTTTCTCCCAGAAAAAGAAACTCGAGCAAAAAGAAACTCGAGCAAAAAGAGAGAATCGAGCGAAAAGGGAATCATGCGAAAAGAGAGAATCGAGCGAAAAGAGAGAATCGAGCGAAAAGAGAATCGAGCGAAAAGGGAATCGAGCGAAAATAGAGAATCGAGCGAAAAGAGAGAATCGAGAGAAAAGAGAATCGACACCGGATGATCTTCGGCCGAGAGAGACGAGGCGGCGGCGGAGGAGAGAGGGGTAGGGGTAGGGGGAGGAGGGGGCTGTTGACTCATGGCAGTGGGCTAATTACATGACTCAGGATGCCGTACCCACGATGAGTAGAGGAGGATGGAGGGGGTGCGGAGACTGTTAAATAGGGATCAAAGGATTATCTTTTGGCGTTTTTCTCTTAATTGCAATGTATGCAATTAGACATCGCTCTGTCTGTCTACGTTGCAAAGTGGGCATCGAGTGTTCATTCTCGTTTTCTATGCGATTCTCAACTGTAACCCAAGTCTCTCTCACCCTCTCATATCGAAGATCAAATTTATATCTGAAAGGGACTGTAAACGAATTTAAATAAAATCAGTCTTAAGCGCATAGCTGAAAAATATTCCCCATTACGGTTAGCAACATTTCCACAACACGAGATAGGCCCGTTATCCCTTAAAGAGACATGCGATCGGCGGTTTATATATGCCCTCGTCCCAAACTTCTCTTTATATATATAATGCAGACGTGTACGGAGACTAAATAATTAGAAATTCCTTTATTTTTTTGAAAGAGAGCTTATCAAACATGACTCGCCTTGCTTTTGAAAGAGAGAAAATAAATAAATTGGGTGAAAAAAAACAGCTGGTCAAGCATACAAATGACAAACATTTAGGAATGACCAGGGCGTTGTGTCATTCTGCTTCTATTCGCTTCATTGTCGTTAAGTGTGGCAGTTTATATAATTCATTCATCTGTTACTGAGTGTATGCCATAATTACGTAACCTCAAGCTCCATTAATCCAAGTTTGAATCAAGACATTCTAATCTAAACTCTGCAAAGACATCCGAAGTAAAGAATAAATGAACAAACACACGAACTAAAAAATAAACGTTCTTAATTATCAGAGTAAATAAACACACTAAATCCGAATAACTGACAAATCACTCCTTCGTTATTTTCGTCGCTTAACCGGCTCGTATTTCCTTCAGGTTAACCGAACGCTCTCGTCGCGGGTCACTCGGGCAGCCTGAAGGGGGGGGGGGGGGGGAGTAGTGGCCCGCGGACTCATA
>NC_091582.1:8446353-8448853 GCF_042767895.1 Penaeus vannamei
CCAATCACCATCCTTAATTATCCCTCTTCTTCTCTGCCCAGACCCACCCCCCTCCCACCCCCACCCCAAACCCCAACACACAAACAAGACAGAGCAATTATCCAATGTCTTCGTAGTGAGTGTTCTGCCACCGCTCGTTCCACCTCGCGATAACCTCGTCGTCGGAACAAGGGTGGACGAAGGAGGGGGGGGGCAAGGTGGGGAGAAGGGGAGGGGGAAGGGAGGGGGCAATTGAGGGTTGAGGGAGGGGGAAGGAAGTTGATGACTGAAAGTACGAAAGAGGGGGTACGAGGGGACGAGTGAGGGTAAGGGGGAAAGGAGGGGGCAATTGGGGTAAGGGGAGGGCGAACGAGGGGGGTACAAGGGGACGCCTTGGGGTAGGAGGAGCGGAAGGAAGGGGTAAATTGGGGTAAAGGGAGGGGAAAGGAAGGGGCAATCTGTACAAGGACGAACGAGGAGGGTACGAGTGGACGAGTGGGGGTTAGGGGGAGGGGGGGAAGGGAAGGGAGGAGACAGTACCACCTTTCCGACGGGTGAACGGAGGAAGGTAAACAAATCACCGACTCGCACTGACATAATTGTGGGCATCGGTGGGCGGCCATTGGTTTGTTGGGCTGATGGGCGGTGAGTGGTGGGCGTCGAGGGCGGGCGATGAGACGGTGATAATACGCGTGATGCATTTGAGGGCGTCTGTTTGTTGATCGCGCGTCAACTGCCATGTACCTGTCGTGTTCTCCTGATGAGCTTACAAACACGCGGGGAAGGGGAGGGGAGGGAGGGGGGGATAGACTGAGGTAAGGAGGAGTGGGAGGGAAGGCTGAGGGAAGGAGGGGTGGGAGGGAAGGCTGTGGTATGGAAGGGAGGGAGGGGGAGGGTGGGAAGGCTGAGGTAAGAAGGGGAAGAAGGGGGCGGGAAGTAAGGAGGCGACGAAGGGAGAGAGAGGGAGGGCTGAGGTAAGGAGGGGAGGGAGGGAGAGGTAAGGAGGGGAGGGAGGGAGAGGTAAGGAGGGGAGAAAGGGAGAGGGGGGAAGGCTGAGAAAAGAAATGGAGGAAGGGAGAGGTAGGGAGGGAAGGAAGGGGAAGGGAGGAATGGGGAGGGAGAAGTAGGTAAAGGTGTGGGCAAGAGAGTAAATAAGGGAACAGAGAACAGAGAAGAAAATAAAACGCATAAAAAACCTTCATACTTAAAATATAGAACACAATGCGCAGATAAGAGCGGGCTCATTTTACATTCGTTACTCCCTTTAAAGGCGGCAGTAAAAAACCGAATAAGGAAAACTGACAAAATCGAGAAGTTTCCAACAAATGTAGCTGTTGCCTTTGTCGCCGGCGTGTTGCGCGGCCTTGGCGACGGGTTCGTATCTCTCGGAGGATCACGGGCGCCAGTCCTCAGCCACCAGGAAGAGGCTCTGGAGGTTTTAGGAGTTCCAAGAGACTCTAAATGTAATTTTTAAAAAAAAGTTCCAAACGACTCTAAATGTATTAAAAGGTTACAAGCGACTCTAAATGTAATTTTAAAAAGTTCCAAGAGATTCTAAATGTAATAGAAAGTTCCAAGAGACTCTAAATGTAATAATAAAAAAAATCCAAGCGACTCTAAATGAAAAAAAAAAAAAGTTCCAAGCGACTCTAAATGAAAAAAAAAAAGTTCCAAGCGACTTTAAATGTAAAAAAAAAACGTTCCGAATATTTCACAAACTTCTGACGGAAATTCGACACAGAAAATTCACAAAACAACAAAAAATAACAAAGTAACAAAATAATAATATTATTAAAAAACAATAACAAAAAAACACATCCCTTCCTTCGACATCTCTTCCAAAAAAAATCCGCATTCGAAACCATCACAACCGACAGAGAACACGAACACCGGCAAATATGAATGCGAGAAACCCCAGAGCTTCGGTTGGCAGAGTTACAAATAGATCAGAATGTTGAAGTTGTGAGACAATCGGGGGCTCGGGAACACCTGCATGTTTCCACGACGACGGAACGCCCAAACTTGCATGCTGAGACACCAACGCTCGCTTTCTATTCCGTTTAGAAAATCAATTCTTTTTTATTTCATTTTATTCTATCGGCTTTTCTTAATCGATTTTTTCCATTTCTCTCTTTTCTTCTCTTTTTTCTTAATCGAATTTTTCCTTTTTTTTCCATTTCTCTTTTTTTCTGTAGATTGAAACGCCCAAACTACCTTCGTATTCCGGAAAGAAATTCAAAATTTTCTTTTGTTTATTCCTTTCTTCCTTTTCTATCTGCTACTTTCCATCAGAATCTTGTTTTTTCATTTTTCTTCCCTTCTTTTATTTGCTTCTCCCATTCAAAATATCCCTTTTATTTCCCTATTTCTGTCTATTATCATCCTCTCTCATTACTCACACTGGGGATACTTTAGAAACCAAAAAAAATCTAAACAGAAACTGGTATTCATTTCCTTTCCTTTATCTTCCTCTTTAACTTCTCGTATTTGGCGATACTTTACTTTAGCTAACATATCAAAA
>NC_091582.1:8456353-8468853 GCF_042767895.1 Penaeus vannamei
GCATCAACAAAAGAAAAAAGAACAACAAGAACAGCAGCAATAACAATAATGGTAATAAAATAACAACAACAATAAAACAATAATGATAATAAAAACAATAACAATCATTTTTTCTAATGGATTTCAACAACATCAGCCCTATTTTTATCCCCCATTGTCCAGTAAGACAGAGAAACACACACATCCTTTTTCGAAATCTGATATAAACCTTTTTATGTATCTCTCAATTCCTTTATCTCTGCATCATACCCATCCTCGTACTTAGAGACTAGGATTGCATTGCAGAAGGACTAAGAGGATTACATAAAGTCGTGGTTACAATTGCGTTACAGAAAGGGTTACAGCGTGAACGACTCGATACTACAGTGAGGTGATGACTGGAGGAGACTCGGGTTGTGCAAAGCGTGGCGCCAGTTGTGAGAAGCGTGTTTTGTACAGGGACTAGGAAGCGTGTCGGTGAGAAGAAAGTCTGAAACTGGTCTATTTAAGGGGAGTCTAAAGGGGCTAATGAGCCTAGATTCAGTGACGTTTTAGAGGGCGGGAGAGGGTGGGGGTGGGGAGGGTGGGAGGAGGTGGGGATGGGGAGGGTGGGAGAAGGTGGCGGTGGGGAGGGTGGGAGAAGGTGGGGATGGGGAGGGTGGGAGAAGATGGGGGTGGGGAGGGAGGGAGAAGGTGGGAGTGGGGAGGGAGGGAGAAGGTGGGGGTGGGGAGGATGGGAGAAGGTGGGGTGAGGAGGGAGGGAGAAGGTGGGGGTGGGGAGGGAGGGAGAAGGTGGGGGTGGGGAGGGTGAGAGAAGGTGGGGGTGGGGAGGGAGAGAGAAGAGAAAGAGAGGTAGGAGGGAAAGAGGGGTAGGGAGGAAAATGAGACGAAAGAACGGAAGGGGAAAATACAAAAGGGGGAGAAGAGTGGATGGGGGAGAAATAAAGAGGAATGGGAAAGGGAAGAGCGGATAGGGAGAGGAGACAGCAAAAAGAGAAAGAGAGACAGAGAGGAAAGAGAGCCGAAAGAACGGAAGAGGAAAAGAGGAAAGGGAGAGATAATATGGAATGGGGAGTGAAGAGAAAGAGAGAGCAAAGAGTTGTGAGAAGAAAGGAAAAGGGGAAATGAAAGATAGGAAGATGGAACGAAGAAGGGAAGAAAATAAGAAAGGAAATTAAGAGAAAGGGGGGGGGGAGGGGAAGTGACAGAGGGCAGTTGCTAAGCACGCTGGACCCTAAGGGCAATACACATGACACAGAGGGGAAATATAGCTTACTCGGGTTGAAAGGATCGAATATCATGGAGGGAATATGCCGGTTACCTGCGGGTAGAGTCAGTGGGCACCTGTTAGTGGGTCGGTGGGTTAGTGGGTTAGAAAATTTCGAAGCTTCACTCTTGACTTTCAGGCGGAAAGAGAGAGAAGCCGAATGAAACAATAGTGATAGAGGAGTTTATAATCGGAGGTCTTGGTAGAAGGTGGCAAGGTCGTGTAAACTGAAAGAGAGACAATTTGGTAAACACAATTTCTCGAGAAAATATACATAGCCCATGGACCTTTCTGAAGCACGTAGCCGCGCACATACACACTCTCTCACACACACACGCAGATGCGGGAGGATGTAAACAATTTAGTCTGTAGGAGGACATCTACCGCCGATTGTCCCATGACATCTTGTCTTGTGACGTCAACCCTCACGCTTGACAGACATCTGTCCCTCACGAGCTCACTTGTCTCTCCGATGAACGTGGCCTATATTTCATCTCATTTCTTTTTCCATACGCTAGTAGACTTGACAGTATTAGCTTGACAAGACCTGAAGGTGGATTCTTATGTATTCTTACACACAATACTTTACCTTTGATATTAAAATGAGCAAGATTCAACCAAGAATCAATCAAAACTTCAACTAAGCCCTGACATCCCGGAGCTCTCACTGGGCCTTAGATCCCGAACGCCTGCTCGTGTCGTCCTGTCTTGAGCCGAGGATTCCAAACCGCTGCTGAAGGTCGTCTCCGTCGAGTCATGACCTCCGGAGGTCGTAAAAATGAAAAATGCTTGAGAAAGAAGACAGAAGGCTGCGCTCGCCATGAACGTTTGTACATAAAGATGGCTTTCAGATCTGTTGCGTTGGTTTATTGCGCAAATGATTAGGCTATCTAATCTCCGTCGATCGCGCTGCAGCATTAATCACGACGTAAGCGTATGGTGGTGATGGTATGCAAGGCGTTCGTGCCTTGGGAGGCGACTGGAGCTGGGTTTGCGAGTGATTGGTGACGGTAGATCTGGGAGGTTAAAAGGTTGACCAAAACCGTTGTCGACACCAAGCAGCTGCTGCGGAAATGTTGTCTCAAGGCATCGAAAGTTTCTTCCAGTAATTCTTCTTCTTTTCCTTCTTTCTTTCTATCTTTCTGTCTTTCCTTCTTTTCTACTCTCCTTTTATCTTTATTTATTTGCTTATATTCTCTTACTTTAATTTTCTTCCTTTAGGATAAGAAAAGGAATTAATCTTCCGCCCATTTATCCATCATCCTGCAACATACTCTGTCTCCCTTAACTTCTCTCCTTCTTCTTCTTCTTCTCTACCTCTTCCTCCTCTCTTGCAGTTCTTTCTTCCCCTTGTAAACCTTCACTTCCACCTTCACTTTCCAGCGCAGGGAAGCAGGACCCACAACACACACGCACACCTACATACACATCCCGCAGCTCCTTGAGTGCCCTGGACCGCGATGAAGAGATCCTCAGCCCTAATGGACCGCCTGCTGGGACGCTCTTCCTGCCCTGACCCTCCTTGACCAGTGCCAGGGAATTCGTGGCACTGGGAGGAGGGCGCCAGGGGTGGAGGAGGGGAAGGGGTGGAGGAATTGGGGTGGGTGGGAGGGGGACAAGATCTGAGAAAGGGCAGAGGGGAGAGAGTCGGAAGAGTAGGGGAAGAGTGAAAAGAGAGGAGGGGGATAGGGAAAAGAGGAGGAGAGGAAATGGGGGATGAGAATTGAGAAAAGGGGAATTGGGGTGAGGAGAACAGGGAAGAGGACAAGAGAAGTAGTGGAGGAGTAAGAAGAGAGGAGGGGGATGGCGAAGAACAGAGAAGAGAAAAGAAGGGAGAAGAGAACTGAGAAAAGGAGAAGGGGAGGGGGATAACAGGGAAGAGAACAGGGGGAGGCAAAGGAAGGAGAACCCGAAGGGAAGCAACGAAAGATACATGCAAGAAGAAGGAGACTTGAAAAGAAAACAGCAAAGAGAACGAATAAGAACCGAGAAGAGAAAAGAAGAGGAAGCTAGGAAGGGGACATTAGAAGAAAAAAGGGAAGGAAGCGTCAAGAGGTTAGACACAGCCTCTTCCTGCCCGGGCCTTGGGCGTCGCGGGCTCAGTGCAGTGACAGTCCTCATGTTCCTCCACAGATTTACACGAGCATCTCCATCTCCACAAACACATTCACCCGTTGATCTTTCTCTTCAACATTATCTCCGAGATTCGGTGGGACGGGCGAGATTCTTCACTGGATGTAAGAGTTTATTTAGGCTTTTGAAGTACCGCGTCTTCTCCATGTTTAAATGTTTTTAGGGCATCTTTAGTGGTTTATTTGTAATAGTGGATCCAAATGCCTAAAAAAAAGTGGCATTCCATTATGTAGAATAATCATTTTTTGGGTAATATCAATATCACATTAACACTCACGTGATGCCATCTGTACTATTTTTATACTTTTAATATACTTTAACTTTCATCACCATTTCTATTGTATCATAACACTCATTATCTTGTTTCATGGTCATAATCACAATTTAATAATCGTTTTTCTTTTCTATAAATAGGTTTTATTTCAATTATTTGCGGAATGCATCATAATTGTATACCTGTTTTTTTATTATATATATTTTTTTTAATCATTTGCACAATCATTAATAATATCATTAGCATTCATCGCAGTCATCCGTTACATTCTTTGTTACTAAGGGAAAAACAAGACAAAAAGAGGAAAATAAAACGGAGGAGGCAGACAGCAGAAAATAAGTGAGGGAAGGAGAAGAAAAGAAAAAGAAAAGGAAAAGGAGAAGTAAGGAGAAGGAGAAGGAGGAGTAGGAGGTGATGGAGGAGGAGGAGGAGGAGGAGGAGGAGGAGGAGGAAAGGAGGAGGAGGATGAGGAGGAGGATGAGGAGGAGGAGAAGGAGGAGGAGGAGAAGAAGAAGAAGAAGAAGAAGAAATAGAAGACGAAGAAGAAGAAGAAGAAATAAAAGAGGTAGAGGAAAAGAAAAGGAAAAAGTAAGAGAAGGAGAAGAAGATAAAGAAAAGAAGGAATAAAATAAAAAGGAGAGGGAGGAAGAGGAGGAGAAGAAATAAAAGAAGAGGAGGAAGAGAAAAAGAAGAAGTAGGAGAAGGAGAAGGAAAAGGAGAAGAAGATAACGAAGAAGAAGAAAAGGAGTAAAATAAAAAAGAAGTAAGGAGAAGGGGAAGATTTCAAAAGATTTTAAGATCTTAAGATTTAAGGAGGATGGAGAAGGAAGGAGGAGGAGGAACAAGAAGACCAAGAAGTGAAAAAAAAGAATGTGGAGAAATTGGTGAAACAAACGATTGAAATGAAGAAGACAAGAAAGAAGAATGAAAAAGCAAAAAAAAAAAAAAAAAAAAAAAAAAAAAAAAAAAAAAGAGAAAATATAAAAGAAAAAAAAAATCCCTACACGACCGAGAGAACGACACCCCCTACCCCTGCCCCCCCTACCCCCTACCCCCCGCAACTCACCGTTCCTGTCGAAGGGCACGTAGTCGCATCGGTTGGGCACGTCGGGGTCGCACTGCAGCACCGCCCCCGCCCTCGACACCCCTCGCTGCAGCTGGTCCGTCTCGAAGCGCGGCGCCCCAACCAGCAACCTGAAGAAGGGAGAAAAAGGCAACGGGGAAAATTAGTCAACGTCGGGAGATAAAAAATAAGGAGAGAAAAATGGTATGTGCGTAGGGAGTGAAAATGAATATATGTATACGCACACATGATGTATGGCATACGCGACAGAGGTGCACACAAATATATGCTCACATACGCACACGACTTGGTTAGGTCAGCCTCTGGAGGTCAGTGACTCGGGCACCTAAGATTTTCAAATTTGCATTTCATCAACAATAAAAGATGAAAAAAAAACTTTCCAAATGATAATCTCCAGTTAACGAAATACACTCAGCAATAGCCTGAATGACCCTTCAAAAGAATAAAATTACACGGAGGAGAAATAACAAAGCTAATACGCAGATAATCACCAACATCAACTACAAACGAGATGACAAGGATAAAAAAAAAAAAAAAAAAAAAAAAAAAAAAAAAAAAAAAAAAAATGATGGAGGCAACTGGGTATGGAACAGCATTTCACTCTAATTATTTCCCGGCCGCCCACACTTCCCACCCTGAGCCCGCGATAACAAGGAAAAGGATGTCAGGGTGATTTGCATATACCTAGGTGTGTAATTAATGCATCCCCTTCGCCTGTAATCTGTTATCATCATTTTTCAGAACTCAGGTAGAGCACGATAAAAGGGTCTGGGGGGGGGGGGCTCTCTCTCGTTCTTTCTCTTTTTCTTTCTGTTTATCTGTTTGTCTGTCTTTATGCCTGTTTGCCTGTCTCTGTCTGTCTGTCTGTCTCTGTCTGTCTGTCTCTCTCTCTCTCGGTCTGTCTGTCTCTGTCTCTATCTCTGTCTGTCTTTCTCTCTCTCTCTCTCTCTCTCTCTCTCTCTCTCCCGTGCTGTCTATCTTAGGTTTCTAATCTATCCTATCTCATTTCATTAGTGTCTTCCTCGTTTCTCACTTGCCGCATGTCTCCCAGGACAAAAAAAAATATAAATGAAAAAAAATAAAAAAAAACATCAGAACTGTCATAATAGGGAAGTGGGGGCGGATGGCCTGCGAGTGGGGGGGGGGGTGAAACATGAATTGGGGTGGTAATGGGGGGAGGGGGAGGGAGGAAGGAAGGGACACGCCTTGACAGATCTTTCCTGTGTCTGTGACAGCTAAAGCGTGTAATCAATGATGTGTCAACAACTCAACCTTTTTTATGCACGCACGCACGCACGCACGCACACACACACACACACACACACACACACACACACACACACACACACACACACACACACACACACACACACACACACACACACACACACACACCTCACTCACTCACACACACACAAGGATACGCGTACATATGCAGATGTCCACCACTCCAAAAAAAAAAGGAAAAAAATAATAAGAAGAAACAAAACACGCAGACATGTACATGTGCTTGTTTACATAAGCTGGATTTACATGCACATCTACATATTCATAATTCCTTAAGACATTCAAACTTCTGCCCAGCATCTCCCGAGATTCAAACGTCACACCTATTTTCCCACGGTCGTAGTAAAGCAGAAAGAAAGAAAAAATCTGTTTTAAAGTCTGTTTTATTTTCCTTGATTCAGAATAAAAGGTTAGAATGTATGAAAATGGATTTGCTGATGACGAAAGATTTTCGTCGTAGTAACTAATCTCAACAACTATTGTATAAAGGCCTCCACCCTAACACCCTTACCCCCTCCCTCCCTTATACCCTATACCCTCTATGTACCCAGCCCCTTATCCCCCTTACTCCCTTACCCCCCTCTGTGCCCAACCTTTTACCCCCGTCTGCGTCCAACCCCATACCCCTTATGTGCCCAACCCCTTACCACCTCCCCCCCCCTCCTCTGTGCCCAAACCCCTTACCCCCTTAACCCCTTACTCTCTTACCCCCCTGTGTCCCCAACCCCCTATCCCCCCTCACCCCCTTAACCCCCTCTATGCCCACCCCCTTATCCCCCTTAACCCCTTAACCCCCCCCCTCCCGTGTCCAACCCCTAATTCCGTTCACTTCCTTCCTTGAGAGACAATTACCTCCTACCTGGATGCTGGATAATTAAGTTAATAACAGTGACGATGAGAATAATTAGAGGGCTTGCAATAGTCCCTAAAATTCAAATCTTAAGATAGAAAAGGCTGAGTTTCACTATAAAGATTTTTTTTCTTAATGTTGAAAATTTAAAAAAATAAAATAAAAATATATGACAGCAGTAAAAAAAGAGAAGTTAGAAAGTAGTGATATGCATGACAAAAAATGTGCAAAAAGAAGTTAGAAGCAAAGTAATACCCACATGAAAGATATCTTAAAAAAGGAAGATCATTTATCTCTAATTAAGAAAATACTGCCAGTGAAAGTAAAAAAATAATAAATAAATAAAACAATAAAATTTAAAAATAATAAAATCAAATACATAAATAAACAAATAAACACAATAAATAAATAAAAATCCAACACAACAAAAGATTAATATTTCAACAGCAGCGTAACGACTGCCACGACGTCGCTTCCAATAAACCAGACGCGATATAACCCCACTCGACCCCCAGCCCGACAGCGACGCCCAAACAAGGCAAAGCAAAAAAACAACAACAATCAAACAACAAACAGAGAGTACTTAAACAAGCTCTGAAGGATATAGTGGAGATGGAGGAAGGGGATAGGGGTAGGGGAGGGTAGAGAAGGAGGGATGGGGGGAGGGTAGAGAAGGAGGGAGGGGGGGAGGGCAGAGAAGGAGGGAGGGTAGAGAAGGAGGAAGGGGGGGAAGGCAGAGAAGGAGGGAGGGAGGGAGGGAGGGAATGTATAGGGGGACATCATTCCTCTACCCCCCCCCCTCTCTCTACAAGTATGGCATCTGCATCCAGGTAATGTGATATGTGCAACGACGCATCCCGATCCATCACGTCTTGCTACTCTGCCTTGCAACATCATCAACAAGAGAGACATCAGCTGGCTCTGCAATATGTCACTGCGCGTGTTTCATTTTTCGATGTCCCGCGATTTTTTATTATTATTATTATTATTATTATTATTATTATTATTATTGTTATTATTATTATCATTATTATCTATCGCTCTTCTTTTCTTTTTTAGTTTATGTTTTCTGTGTCTCTAGCACTTTCTGTTTTCTATTCCTCTATCTCTGTCTGTCTTGTTCCTCTCCCTCCCTCCCTTCCTCTTTCTTTTTCTTTCTTTCTTTCTCTCTCTCTCTCTCCTTCTCTCTTTCTCCTCCTCTCCTTCTCTCCCTCCCCCCTTCTTTCCCTCATGCATGCCCAATACCCTAGCACCACTCACCCCTAACAGTTAAGAAATTCCCAAGATAAACGGGTTCGCCGCGCTTCCAAGTCAGTCACCCTCGTTCGCTCTTTCTCCTTTCCTTAAGCCAGGCCGTGACGCCGCCTCTTGAACGCAGATGAACCGACGTCTCTCTGCAGTGACGTAAAGCATTCAGAAAATCTCTGAGTCACGGCCTTACTCACAGCACTGCATGAACTACATTATACTTTCACCCACACATGCACACTTGCACGGAAAGTACGGCCATACCTGCTTGCTCACCTGCCCACGTACACGACAGACATGCACGCACACGCAGAAAGAATACGCGGTGCTCATAAACATACCTTACCATAACTCAAACGCGCACATGGACGCCAACATACACACGTAAGACAGTCTAGAAAAAAAACAGGGGTCGCACACCCTTGGGCAGGGAAGGGGGGAGGGGGGAGGGTGTGGAGGGAGAGGGAGAGAGGGATGGCAGGAGTGTAAGAGTAATGAAGGAGGGAGGGGGGAAGAAGGATAAGAAGAGGGAAGGGAGAAGAGAGGGGAGGAAAGCGGGAAGGGAGAAGAGAGGGGAGGAAAGCGGGAAGGGAAGGTTAAGAGGGCAGAAATGTGGGAGGGGGAGATGGGTAAGGATAAGGGAGGGCAATATGGAAAGAAGAATAAGGATGGGGAAGGGAGGCGGGAGGGATGGAAGGGTAAGGATGGGAGAGGGATGGAAGGATAAGGATGGGAGAGGGAGGCGCGAGAAGTAAGGGGAGGGATGCGCGAGGGGAAGTGTAATTAGAGGGACGAAAGGAAGGGGAGAGAAGGATGAGGGTAGAGAGGAGAAGTAAGGGAGGAAGAGGGGAAAGAAGGAAGGGAAGAAAGGGAGAGGGAGGCAGAGGAAGTAGGTGGAGAAGGGTGCGAAGGGGGAAGGGGAGAGGGGGGGGAAAGGGAGAGGGGGGGGAGGACCGAGGAAAGGGGAGGGCCACAGAATACACGGCATGATGGGAACTACAGGCGCATCACAGTTGCTTGAAGGTGAATTATGAACGATTAAAGAGACAGTCGAGTAATGTAGGAACCAGATGTACTTACGTGTGTGTTTTTGCGTATGGGTTTGCTCGTTCTTTGCCTTGTGTTTGTTTGTTTGCTCGGTTATTTTGTCGCCTTAGTTTGCATATGTGTAAATTTCCCACACGAGTTAGGTCATCCCTTGCCGTGAATTCTCCGAGGCCTTTGAACTCACTCGTACCTCTCCTCCTGACTTCGAGTTCTGGTCCTCGTGAGCTCATCTGAGTAATGCTTTTGGATATGAACCCCAGCCTAAATAGGTTCAAAAATGAAATGGATCTACACACAAACCTTTTAAAAAAGACAGCAGAACTTTTGAGTGATAATATCCTGAACTCGTTACTCTAGAGAATACAAAAGATCCTAATCACCGAAAGAAAAAGGGACATCAAGTGTCTAATCCAAATTCCCAAACGCACATTAAACTTATTTGGACAATATCATAAACTCGTTATCGCAGCCCCATCAAAAACTAAACTTCAGAAAAAAAAGAATTGTCCTGAGCACCTAAACTCAATTCCTCCTTTACCCCCACCCCCATCCCCTCCCCCCTAGGACTCGCTCCCGATGACCTTTTGGGTTTGCTGAAGACTTCGGGTTGAACAAACTACTCGGTATTTGTGGGTTACTTGGTGTCGTGACCTCCTCTTTCCTTGACCTCCGTGGTTCACTGGTCTGCCTTGCGTGTGACCCCTTTTGCATGACGTTTGTGGGTCACTATAGTACGGGGCTTATGACATATCTGCATGGCCTTCAAAGGTCACTGAGTTCAATTTTTGTCTTTGGCGTTTTATGATTTTACTAATGCTGTTTATTTGATCCCATGAATACCATTAAAATATTGTATTACTGTCTGCTAACAATATTTTTTGGTGGACTGGATAATCCTCTGTGACCTTTAAAGGTCAATATTCCTAAGCAGGTGTGTTACCTGTAGGTTACTGGTAACTTTATATAGTTAACATGTGTCGACCTTTCCAAGAGACGCCTTTTCTACGACCATTAAGAGCCAGGTTTGAACATTCCAAGAACCTTTTTGCCAATTTCTACGCAAACAATCAGTAGACATCCAGTGAGGCTTATGACTGACATTAGACATTAAACACCAGAAAGGATCTATCACCGCATAAGTAGTAGAACCCATTCCTACATACGATTGAGAATAAGAAAAAGAGAAAAAAAAATCTTTCTTTTTTCGTTCCTATGGGAGATTCATTACCATAGCTCATATCTGCTCGTCCGCCCGGCACCAGCTCCCCTAGTGGAGACAGCGGTCATTAGTGATGTAACTTCCCAGCGCCACAACCCGGATATATGGTCCCACCACCCCCATCCCCCACCCCATTTCGTCCCTTTCTGAATCCTCCGCCGTGCCGCCCCTTTCGTCCTCTCGAGACGCCCATTTCTGATGTGGAAAGAGAAACTGTTGCAGCGCCTTATGTGCAAATTGCATTTCCTGGTTTTGCGAATGATTCACATCAGCTGTCTTCGCCCGTAAATCGCCGGCTTCGCGCGCGTTCTGGTGATGGATGCAACAGACGCCTTCGAGATTGAAACAGATGATTAAGCGAGAAACAGAGGAAGAAGATGAGGGGTAGATAAAGAGAAATAGATGGCAAAGGCGATAGATAGTTCGATAGACAGTATGTGTGTGGATGTGAGAGAGAGAGAGAGAGAGAGAGAGAGAGAGAGAGAGAGAGAGAGAGAGAGAGAGAGAGAGAGAGAGAGAGAGAGAGAGAGAGAGAGAGAGAGAGAGAGAGAGAGAGAGAGAGAGAGAGAGAGAGAGAGAGAGAGAGAGAGAGAGAGAGAGAATGAACAAACTCACATTACACATTCAACAAACCTAATAATAGCAGCCCTTCACCACAATCTGACCAGCTCCTTTCTTCTCCCCTCGCCTCCTCCTTCAGCTATAAATTGCAACCCCTTCCACCCCTCCACCTCCACCCTCTCCTTGTTCTATCCACGTCACAGACCCCTATTCCCTCTATCCATCCATCAGAACAACCTCAAGAGCGTCGGCGCCCGTTTGTTTACCTTCCGTCAGCTGACAGCGTTCGATGTCGGACGATTTTTTCTCTCTCAGCGGGTGGATCCCCCTTTTTTTACGCTATCAGGTCCAGTAGCGAGGTGAAACCGCTTCCTAATCAATCAAAAAAATTGGCCTTTATTCCCCCTCGACCTCGCCCTCCCGGCATTCGGATCCATAAGCAAGAGAACGCGCTTAAAGAGCCGGCAAAGAGGATTTAATCCGAACGCTAATTAACACATCCACCATTACTGTCGGCGGCTCCGTAAAGAGATGAGAAGTGACGTAGGTGGGAGCATCCGCTATAAAATAAAACCAACATAAATAAAGAAAAAAGACTGATGGACGTTATCTTTTCCTTGATATCTGTAAACATGAAGGAGTATTCAGAGGAAGAGGATGCTATAAACATATATTTAAGGTGATTTATTAACGCGGTAAGAAATTAGAATTTTGCTCTATTTTTAGATGAACAAAGAACAAAAATGCTGACACGGGATGTAATGACACCACATAAATGACTAGACTAAAAGAAAATATCGTCTTCCGAATGTGCCGCAAAAAGAAAAGAAAACAGGTATAAAAAAAGAAAAAAAAGAAAAGAGGAAGACTAAAACCAAAAAAAAAAGAAATCCAACACAAAAACCAAACACGAAAAAAAATGAAACCGAAAGCTTCCTTTTTCCACAACTACTCTACAACTACAATAGGGTTGTTAATTCCACGACCGACATTGTGTGAGGGCGCATTACGTCATATACGGGAATCAATTACCCCGAAACGAGAGGTTAAACAAATCGTAAAAAAGGGGGGAGGGGGGAGAGGGGGGGAGAAGAGGGGGGGGGGGGTGGGGTGGGGGGAGGGATTCCGCGACAGCCTTTAAACTTGGAGTTTGATATCGTATGTCACTGGCATTGTGGGCTCGGGGTTGGGGAGAGGGGGGGAGGAGGAGGAGGAGGAAGAGCGAGAGAGGGAAGAGGAAGAAGGAATTAAACAGAAGAGAGGGCGAGGAGAAGCGACGATAGAGAGGAAGGGAGAAAGAAGAGAGAGCGAGAGGAGGGGATGAGGGACAAGGAAGGAGAAAGAAAAGAAAGCAAAGGGTGGGGAAGGGAGGAAGGACGGGAAGAATGAAAAAAAAGGAAAAAAGGAATAGAAATAGAATATAGGGGAAGAAAGGGAGGGAGGTAACAAGGAAGAAAGAGATGAAGGAAGATCAGAGAGGGAAAAAAAGGGAAATACAAAAATAAAACACATGACACAACAAGGGAAGACAGGAAAATTCATAATGTTAAT
>NC_091582.1:8471353-8491353 GCF_042767895.1 Penaeus vannamei
TCTGCCACACAGACGCTGCAAACCACAGAAATCTTATCCAAAAAAGTAAAGAAAAACTTGACACCTTAGCGCTTCTTTGGGAAGAACGAAACGTAATAAGGAAGAATGAGGCAGGAAGAGAATGCCTTGCTGAGAGAAATGTATGTTGAAAATTTGACTTAAATGATGAGAAATTACATGCGTTACTTCAAATATAATGAGGATAGAAATCAGTAGTAAACATGACATATCTGTTATATGTCTACAGCTGTAACTTGCACCAGCAGCGAATACGAATCAATTATCCTTTAAAATAGCCATCACCAACATAATTACCACCTTGCATTTAATCGAGAGCGAGCGACACTAGTACCATCTACCGGGCATTTCGTGAACCTCCGCTAGGTCGGGGAGCGCGCTTCTTGTCCACCACGCATCGCTGGCCTTATGTGCCATTTAACTCCTTATTCAGACATAATTATCTCCTCTGATTGGCAAATTAGTGGCACTAATCGCCTCTTAAATCAGAATTTGCGACTGTGACTCGCCCGTTTCTCGAGTTTTACCTCCCGCTCTTTGCATCGTCACCGCGTTTATGTGTTTGTTTGCTTTTGTTCTTCATCGCCGAGTGACCACTGGTGCAACGGGAGAGTTCCATTTTTATCAGTTCGGTTTCCTTAATGGCATTCCGGAAAGCGAAATGGCTATCCTTCTCTGCGGTTTAGAAGGGTATTGGAAAATTGATATCTACCATATATAGCGTGAGGCAGGACAGGAGAACACAACTCATCAAGTTCTATTAACCACAGGTCAAGGAGAGTGAATATTAACATTTCTTCCTCTTTGTATCTGTCTCTTCTCTTTTCCTTTTGTTTTACTCTCTCTCTGTCTCTATCTGTATGTCTCTCTCTCTCTCTCTCTCTCTCTCTCTCTCTCTCTCTCTCTCTCTCTCTGTCTCTGTCTCTGTCTCTGTCTCTGTCTCTGTCTCCCTCTCCCTCCCTCCCTCTCTCTCTCTGTCTCTCTCTCTCTCTCTCTCTCTCTCTCTCTCTCTCTCTCTCTCTCTCTCTCTCTCTCTCTCTCTCTCTCTCTAACACACACACACACACACACACACACACACACACACACACACACACACACACGCAGGCACACACACACACACACACACACACACACACACACACACACACACACACACACACACACACACACACACACACACACACACACACACACACGCAGGCACACACACACACACACACACACACACACACACACACACACACACACACACACACACACACACACACACACACACGCACGAGAGAAGTAGCCCCTGTCTCCTCACCCGCGCTTACGTCACCCTTTCCCACACTCCTATTAACCTAATCTCTGTCTGGTGTCACAGCGACTGGCCAAAGAGTTATCGCGAGGGGAAAGGCTAGTTCAGTAGCAACTCGAGGTGTCATGGCGTCTGATTCTATTTTTGGAAAAAAAATAAAAACAATGGGGCTTATTTTGATGACGTTACAAAAGTTATGGATGCTTTGTGATTGTGGTCATTTTGGAAAATAATGATTTTAACGGTTTTATTTTCATTGAACAATCATGAAAACAGACGCCATGACACCTCGAGTTGCTATTGATCTAGCCTTTCCCGTATCATGAGTTATGTCTGTTCCGTCACGCCCTCCTGGTTGTTAAGCTGTTAAGGTTGTTACGGCGTTACATTACTAACCAAAGGACCAATTATGGTATAAAATGAATTTATTAGCAGTTAGACAAATGCTTATATTCATACATACATACGTTACGTGTGTGTGTGTGTGTGTGTGTGTGTGTGTGTAGAAAAAAAGGTTGAGTTATTGACACATCATTGACTGCACGCTTTAGCTGTCACAGACACAGGAAAGCTCTGAGTGTGTGAGTGCGCGTGCGTGTGCGGCTAAAATGCAAGAGAAAAAGTCCCCTAAATTAAATTCCACCCCTGTACGGTTCCCGAGGCGTCAGCGGCAGAGGCAACGAGCAGAACAAATCCTCCGAGGGCCGGCCACTGGTCAGCGTGGCCACCGACCGTGAGTCTCCATGGAATGATTAACAGAAACATCACTCTTGTCCCATTCCTTTTTCCATTCTCTCACCCTTTCCCTTCATTTCTATATAATTTCCTCATTTCTACGATGTCATCTACGCTTGTCCCCTCAGTTATTATTCTCCTTGTTATTTAAGTTACTCTCACATATATTTTCTCTTTTCTTCTGCTATTTTACCTAAATCATCTTCACTTGTGCTTCTCGGTGTCACTCTCACTTACTCTATTTTTTCACTTATTTGATATCTCACGCTTCGTGTCGGCTTCTCCCTAACCTTGCACTTATTCCCATTACGCTGGAAACTATTCTCAGCGATGAGGTAATGATCATTATTATTGTCCCGGTTTTCTCATGCTCGAGTCTTGCCTGAGCGCCGACGAACAAAAAAAAAACAAACTAAAAATGCAAGTAAAATTTAGGAACATGTTTCGGATGGATGTAGTCAGTCGAAATGCGTTTAGGTTACGATTAACTTGCGCTGTCAGCCTTACGAATTTTAATAAAAGCCTTTCTGTGTCAGCGGGGCGCGATGAAACGTCAGCAATCCGCCTCCGTGTGTATTCGCCCGCCCTGAATTCCCACAGTAATGGCGGGCAAATCTGGCGCAGGGAACAAGGGCACATCACAGGAAGTGTAACACTATGACATGCTTGCTTGCGTGCCAATCCCAATGTCATCTGCAATGCCAAATGATTTATGCCAGTCATAGACTTCAAATGACAGGGATAACCCTGGAGTTTTGCGCCGGTGAGCGATCGTTATCGACTGCAACGTCCGTCAAAATGGCGACCAAATTGTAACTGCGAGTGTTGTAATCTAACATCACTGTTTTTTACTTTCCTATAGCAAGGATATTATGAATCAAATACTGTTTCCAACATCTCCCTTTTTTATTTGGAAAAAAAATGCAACTCTACAGAAAAGGACATAAACATCACATTTAGTTTGAAAAAAAGAGAGCGTGGCCACAATGTAATGGGAAGAGACATGCACGTTTTTTTCTCTCTCTTTTTTAGATGTGTCATACTTTTAACACTTCTGTGACTGAGGTAGATTTATGCTTCGTGGTATCATCCGTGTATCAGTGTATATGTCAAACCTCTGACTACAGATCAGCGTATATAGATAAACAAATTAGAGACCATAAAACACACGCTTCCAAACAGACCCGCGCATGAGAATGATCATAAAGATGTTAAAAGCAACACGATGATCCGGTGAAACCCTAAATGAATACACAGGACTCGAGGGAGAGCGATGCACCACGGCCTACCCGCCCCAGGCCATGCACACAGTCATGGCGTGTGCATGCCGCTTCCTGCCCGCGGGCGGACATGTGCGTTGAACCCTGCCTGGGCGTGCATGTTGTCTGCTAAGGTGTTGGCGCACACATTCGCTCGGAACAAAAACAACATTCCTAAACCTAATTAGCAGTCTCCTTCGCTCGTTTCTTTCAAAATTCATATATTCACTGGAAACAAAAGAGGAGAAACTCGCCGGCTTTAGAGGCAAAGGGATAGGCCTGAGGAGCGCCCGCCGCGCGTGAGCCCCGCAGCCCACGACGGCGGCGCCCTGGGGCATGTGGGCCTCGTCCGAAGGCGCTCGGGCCGGAAACGGATTGGGGACTCGAAGGCAGGTTGAGATGTTCCGATAAAATGCTGAATGGATCTGAGAGCGGTGACAAGGTCTGTGTCGAATGGGACTATGTAAGACCTGCGAGTGATAATTTGAAAGCATTGAAATCTCGCCGGGCTCTATCTGTCCGTCTGTCTCTCTCTCTTCTCTCTTTCTCTCTCCCTTTCTCCCTCTCTCCCTCTCCATCCCTTTCACACTCCCTCCCTCCCGCCCACACCCCCTCTCTCTCCCTTCTTCCCCCTTCCTTTCCTCTCTCCCTCCCTTCTTTCCTCCTTCTTTTCTCTCCCTCCCTCACTCTCTCTCTCCTTCCCCCCTTCCCTTCCTCTCTCTCTCTCCCTTCTTCCCCCTTCCTTTCCTCTCTCCCTCTCTTCTTCCCCCCTTCCTTCCCTCCCACTCTCTGTCCTCTAAATATCCATGCCTCGACCACCCCTCCCCCCCCCTCACACCCTCCCCGAAACCTTAATTAGCGAAAATAAAGAGCTGAAATACACGTGTTCAGGCCGGTAGTTTCACCGTTTTCTCCTTCAGCTTCAATAAGTCATTAAGTTATTGTTACAATAATGAAGCTTCAGATTTAAGTTTTATTGGGTAATAACTGAGTGGCGAGGCGGTCCCCTGGAGAGGTAATTATGTAATTTGTGATAATGGTCCTTAAAGCTTTTCAACCAATTATGCAAATGACGAGCGTTCATTAAATCTGATTACTACAGTTGGGTATCACAGCTGCCTCAATAAATGCATCGTTTGGGAGACTTCAATAGCCCCAAGCGACAAATCTATTTTTAAGGCAAAAAATGCGTTTTTTTCTCAACAATTTCTCCTTTTATAATTTTATCTTTCTTCTTCGCCTGCTCCCTCTCCCTTTCCCTCTCCTTCTGCCTTTCCCTCTCCCTCTCCTTCTCCCTCTCCCTCTCGCTCCCATTCCCTCTCCCTCTCCCTTTCCCTCTCCCTCTCATTTTCTCCTTCTTCGTCTTCTACATTTTCCCGATGAGTATTACAGCAAAGATGACGAAAATGAAATATAAAATAAAATGTTGAATGCGTCGATGTAGTAGACAAAAAAAAAAAACATTTCATTTCAATTATCGTGCGATTATGATTCGAAATAATCCTCTACTTAATTGGCAAGAAAAAAGAGGGAATGGAAGATGAAAAGAACAAGAAAAGTGGACGAAGAAGAAATTGCGAAAGGAGGATAAAGAAACATGGGATAGAAAAGATAATTATGAAAAAAAGAACAGCATAAAAAATATCTAAAATTCCTACTTCGTTTTCACCGCGAAAATCTACAATGTAAGAAAGAATTTTGCTATATGTGTAACACATCCTTTAATGTCTTTTATGATCTCTTTGTATCTGTGTGTGTGTGTGTGTGTGTGTGTGTGTGTGTGTGTGTGTGTGTGTGTGTGTGTGTGTGTGTGTGTGTGTGTGTGTGTGTGAGAGAGAGAGATGGAGAGAGAGAGATGGAGAGAGAGAGATGGAGAGAGAGAGAGAGAGAGAGAGAGAGAGAGAGAGGCAGGGAGAGAGGGAGAGAGAGAGAGATTTTTGGTTTATCAGTATTCACGTAATATCTAACCTTCTTCCTCATATCAGATTTCACCAAGACTGGCTCTGATCTTTTGTATTTCTGTTCAAATTTAACCGATTAGACGCGAATAAAGATGATTCAACGTGACAAAATTTCGTGGGAACACCTGCCAGTTTTCTCGTCGCGTTTAAGTACCTGTCAGTCTGTCTGTCATCTCTCCTTTCCCTTGAACTCGGTAACAATCAGCTGCCATTCCTTGTCCATAGGTGGTCCTATTCTTAAATATACGAAAGAAAACAAAGAAAAGGTTGGAGAGATTAGAAGACAGAAGGCAAAAGGAGAAAGTAAATAGAGAGCGATAGGAGACGTAAGAAAGAGATACTGGAAGGAGGGAAAGAGGTAAGATGATAAAAGAGAGAGAATATGGGAGAACGAAAAAAAAAGAAAGAAAGGAACGAAATGGTAAACAGAAAAGGCGAATTCATAACAAGAGAAAATTCCTCTTACTTAGAAACCAGGAAAACCCAAAATAAAGAAAGGAACGAAATGGTAAACAAAAAAGACGAATTCATAACAAGACGAGAAAATTCCTCTCACGTAGAAACCAGGAAAACCCGAAAGTCAATAAAAGATAGAGAGATACAAAGAACATCCACAGCAGCATAGTCAGCATGAGGTCGTCACGTCATACAAGACCACCCGCAAGGACGCACAACCTCCCCCCAACCCACCCCCCTATCCCCCCAGGGTGATTGGAAAGATGTCACGCCGAACATGCTCCAAGGGTGAGGGAGGGGGGGGGGGGGAGGCTGGTACACCTGGCTTTTGAAAGGTGTCACACACGACAAACAAGAAATTGCTTCCGGGGGCTGTGGGACGCGAGCAGATGTAACTGCGGACGTAAAACAAAAGTAAAAAAGAAAATAGAGTAGCTTGAAGGATGAGGAAGAGATATGAAGAATTGACAGATAATAACCGGTAACTGATATTATGATTTCTTGTGATGTGGAAATGTTCATGCAACAGATCTAAGAACAAGTCGAACAACACTTGTCAGACGATACGTTGCAGATGCCTTGACATTAAACAAAAAGTACAGCTGCTGGAGAGAGGGAGAGAGAGAGAGAAAGAGAGAAAGAGAGAAAAAGAGAGAGAGAGAGAGAGAGAGAGAGAGAGAGAGAGAGAGAGAGAGAGAGAGAGAGAGAGAGAGAGAGAGAGAGAGAGAGAGAGGGAGAGAGGGAGAGAGAGAGAGAGAGAGAGAGAGAGAGAGAGAGAGAGAGAGAGAGAGAGAGAGAGAGAGAGAGAGAGAGAGAGAGAGAGAGAGAGAGAGAGAGAGAGGACAAAACAGTGAGAAACGAAAGAAATATAAAAAAAAGAGGAGAAAGAGAAAAGAGACAGAGAGCAGAGGAGGAGACACCGAAAGAGAAGTACAAAAAAGCAAACAAAGAGGGACATAACGGGATGACGAGAAAATAAAGACGGACTCGACGTGGCTATAACGAAGACTTCAACGACACCATTAAGAAGGCGGCAAGTGAGACGCCAAAGACCGCGTATTATCTCAAGATTAGAGAGAAGAAAAAATAAATGGAGGAGATAAAGAAAGAAAAAAAAATGAGAAACGGAAAAATTGTCCGAAAATCCTCCAGAGAAGAAGAAATAAATGGAGGAGACAAAAAAAAAAAAAAAAAAAGGAGAAACGAAGATATAATCCGAAAATCCTCCAGAGGAGAGGAAAGAAATGGAGGAAAGGAGAAAAAGAAAGAAGAAAGAGACGAGAAACGAAGAAATTGTCCGAAAATAATTCCTCCTTTTGACCTCACTCGTGATTCGCGACAGAAGGAAAAGAGCGAAAGAGAAAGAACATAACAGAGGAAGCGACATCAGATAAGATAAGCCGATGGGAGACTCGTGGAAAGCCCCCCTCCCTCCACCCCCCCCTCCCTCCTGCAACCCTTCCTTTAAAGAGGGGGTCTTCGCACTGTCTAGCAGAAAAAAAATATAATATATATATACATATATATATATATATATATATATATATATATATATATATATATATTTATATATATATATATATATATATATATATATATATTTATATACATATATATATATATATTTATATACATATATATATATATTTATATATATATACCACTACTACTACTACTACTACTACTCCTACTACTACTCCTACTACTACTACTACTACCACCACAACTACTACTCCTACTACTACTACTATCACCATTACTACCACTACTACTACTGCTGCTACTACTACTACTACTACTACTACTACTACTACTACTACTACTACTACTACTACTACTACTACTACTACTACTACTACCACCACCACTACTACTACCACCATTACTACCACTACTTCTACTGCTACTACTACTACCACCACTACTACTGCTACTACTACTACTACTACTACTACCTTCTATAACATTACGAAATATCAAATGTGAAATACTATACCAATATCATATGCCTCAATAACATCTGAGTCACGCGAATAGGAATAAAATAGCCGTAAGAAAAAACGATAAATACAGAAAATATCAACAATACTTCCTAAAAATAACCGAAGTAACAGTTTATACCCGCTGTTTAAACGTGACCAACATATGAGGTAATAAACTAAACAGATATATACCCATAACTAATAACGATTTAAAAATATTTCACTCTCAACATTAAGATATTACACCTTCCCCCTCTTTCTCTACCCCCCTCCCCCCTCCCCCCTCTCCCCACGTCCTATCATCACGACCTGACAAATCCTTCGAATTAACGCAAAATAATCCGATAACAGAATAGGATAATAAGCATAAGAATAGAAAACGGATTTACGTGAAGAAAGGACCAAGAAAAAACACGTTATCTATTGTTAAATGTGGAAATGAACAAAAAAATATATATAAATATATAAAAAAGAGGATGGATGATGATGAAGACATAAATAGAAGGATGATGACTTTCAGAAACTTATATGTAGGCACGTCTTATCTTTTTATTTCTTATTCTCCTTGCCTTTCTCTTTATGTTTTCGTTCTTAATTATACACTTTTTCGCTTGTTCCTTCCTATTATTTCTCCCTTATATTCCCTCTATTCTCTGAAGATTTTGCAGAAAACTTACGAAATATAAAATCAAACTATTAAAACAAATTATTAAGATATCAAATATTAAATGGACGACAAGACGATAATATTCATCAAATAACAAACACATTTCATCTTCTCCATCTTCGTCTCGTCTCCTTCATTTATCTCGTTCTCTTCTCCATTCCTTATCTTTCTTCTTTACATCGTCTTCATTGTCCCTGAACAACAATTTATCGTCGATTCGTCTGCGTCATTAGTTCGTAGAGATTAGGTAGTCTGTGGTTTTCTGAACTGATTTCTGATTGTTCACCACGGAATGAACAGCGAAATTGAACAAAAGAGAGGATTTAAATGTGCGGAGTTTGTGATTCTTGCGTCTGGTGTGTCGTAGTTTTCATTTTTTTCTATTTCTTCCTTTTCTTCTTTTTATTTTATTCTTCTTCCTTTTCTTTTCCTCTTCTTCTTTTGGCGGTGTAAGATAATGTGGACATATCTATACGGATTTCTGATAAATCTGATGTTAATTATCTTGACTCTCTCTCTCTCTCTCTCTCTCTCTCTCTCTCTCTCTCTCTCTCTCTCTCTCTCTCTCTCTCTCTCTCTCTCTCTCCTCTCCCTCTCCCTCTCCCTCTCCCTCTCCCTCTCCCTCTCCCTCTCCCTCTCCCTCTCCCTCTCCCTTCTCCCGCTCCCTCTCCCTCTCCCTCTCCATCTCCATCTCCATCTCCCCCTCCCTCTCCCTCTCCCTCTCCCCTCTCCCGCTCCCTCTCCTCCTCCCTCTCCCTCTCCCTCTCCCTCTCCCTCTCCCTCTCTCTCCCTCTCTCTCCCTCTCTCTCCCACTTCCCCTTCTTCTCCCTCGCCTTCTCCCTATCCCTCGCCTTCTCCCTATCCCTCGCCTTCTCCCTATCCCACCCCTTCTCCCTATCCCACCCCTTCTCCCTATCCCACCCCTTCTCCCTATCCCACCCCTTCTCCCTATCCCACCCCTTCTCCCTATCCCACCCCTTCTCCCTATCCCACCCCTTCTCCCTATCCCACCCCTTCTCCCTATCCCACCCCTTCTCCCTATCCCACCCCTTTCTCCCTATCCCACCCCTTCTCCCTATCCCACCCCTTCTCCCTATCCCACCCCTTCTCCCTATCCCACCCCTTCTCCCTATCCCACCCCTTCTCCCTATCCCACCCCTTCTCCCTATCCCACCCCTTCTCCCTATCCCACCCCTTCTCCCTATCCCACCCCTTCTCCCTATCCTTCTCTATCATCCCTCTCCCTCTCCTCCCTTACACAGCATCTCGTGAGCACCATCTCCCTCTCCCTCTCCCTCTCCCTCTCCAACCTCCCCCCTCCCTCTCCCTCTCCCTCTCCAACCTACCCCCCCTCCCTCTCCCTCTCCCTCTCCAACCTACCCCCCCTCCCTCTCCCTCTCCCTCTCCAACCTACCCCCCCCCCTCCCCCTCCCTCGCCTCTGCCATGAGTATAGATGAGTGTGGTTGTTTCCTGGTCGTAGATGCGATGGGCGTGGGATGATTGCGGTTGCGTGGCGGCCCATCGTGGTCTAAATATATGCCAAGCGTGTCCATGAGCATTGTTAATCCTTCTCCCTCCCCCCCTCTCCCTCTTTTTACCCCTATCTTCTTATCTCCCGTTCTTTCTCTCCCTCCCTCCCATTTTTCTCTTTCCATTCCTTCCTTTCTCTCCCTCCCTCCTTTCCTTTCTCTCTTCTTCTTTCCATTCCCTTTCTCTTCTTCCCCTTTTCGCTCCCAGTTTCCTCCCCCCCTATCTCTCCCTCTCTCTTCCCTCCCTTTCTGTCTCTCCCTCCCTTCCTTTTTCTCCCTCCTCCCTTCCTTTCTCTCTCCTTCCTTCCATCCCCCTTCTCTTCTTCCCCCTTTCGCTCCCTCTTTCTCTCTTCTTCCTTTCCCCTTTCTTTCCCTTACCCTTCCCTCCCTCCCTTTCTCTCCTTCCTCTATCACGTTATCTTTTAACTCCTTTCCTCTCGTTTGTTATTCGTCTGCCTGATTTATGTATGTTTGCATTTCTTTCTCTGATTCTTCTTTTTCCTTTCAGCTTCTTTCCGTCACTTCACCTACCACTCTCCTTCTCTCCTAGTTTCTTCAATACTTCTATACTTCTCTCTCTATTTTCCCCAATTCTTCACTTATTTCGTTCCTTCTCTTCTTTCTTAACTTCTTCTCTTCTTTCCTTATTCTGTTTTTTTTTTTTTTATAAATTCTTTCCTTTTCTTTTTTTTTTGTATTTTGCGAATTTTCTCGTTCGTATTTTCATTAGTCTCTTTTCTTTCCTCATTCCTCTTTTCTAATCTTTATTTTTTTCTTTTTTCTTTTCTAATTGTTTTCATTCCTCATTCTTGTACATTTTATTTTTTTCTTGTCATTCTTTCTTCTTTCAATTCTTCTGCACTTTAAGCCCAGTAGGTTTCCAGTTAGTGTTTAAAAAGTTAAAAAAAATATGGATGCTATTATTCTATCCATTCCTTTACTTCCCTTTCTCACCGAAAAGACGACTGCTAATCTAATATACATTTCCCTCTATGTTTCTCGTCCTGAAAAGGAAAAAATATATATACGCCAGATATTTTCGATATTTTTAAACAGATTTCTGATTGACTTTCTTGAACATCCACTTCGGTCTAGCTCAAAATAATCGGACGATACATAGGCCTACTCTATCTCAATAAAAGTAATATGACAAAAAAAATATCTACGTACGTTTCCGGTCCTTGCTTCACGTACCGTCTTTCCTGTCTCTTTTATTTGTTCAGGGCATATAAGCACATTCCAGCTGCATTAATTTGTTTACAAAAACGAAGCTGCAATAATAGAGAGATCTGAGACACTTTTTTCGTGTGTATGAATCATTGTGTATGTATGTATGTATATGTGGGTGTGTTTGTGTTCGAGCGTGTTTGTGTTTACTTGTATTTAAGTGTGTGTTTGTGTATGTGTAAGTGTATATTATGTGTTTGTTTATGTATGAATGTATAATATGAGTTTGTGTGTGTGTGTGTGTGTGTGTGTGTGTGTGTGTGTGTGTGTGTGTGTGTGTGCGTGTGCGTGTGCGTGTGCGTGTGCGTGTGCGTGTGCGTGTGCGTGTGCGTGTGCGTGTGCGTGTGCGTGTGCGTGTGCGTGCGTTCGTTTATCCGTGCTGATATTCGTCAGACCTCTTCCCTCCCCTAATCAAGCCATCAGGGATGATCATCACATCGAGTCCACTTTTTTGACATTCCTTATTTCCGTCTTTATTATTTCCGCCTGCCTCTCCGACGCCCCCTGTTCTTCCCCCTGTGTGCAAGACGCCCCGGGGAGCGAGCGGGAGGAGCCGGTCATACACGTCGCCAAGTGTCTCTAACAATTCTCTCCTCTTGATACTTATGATCCCTGTTTCTATTTATATCTCTAGTTTTATTTACGTATCTTACTTGTGAGCCTTCACTATTTGCATTTCTTTAAGTTTTATTTACGCATCTTACTTGAGACGCATTCACTATTTACACTTCTTTAAGTCTTATTTACGCATATTACTTGTGGCGAAAATACTACTTAAACGTCTTTATAAGTCTTATTTACTGGTATTGCTTGTTTACTATTTCCATTTCTGGCATAATTATCAATAATGTTATTTTTACTTTGCTATATGATAATTTGTAACTGCAGCCTCGACGTGAGCATTACCATAATCATTATAATAGCATTATCATATTCATAATCTCCACCATCATAACCCCATCATCATCATAATCAGCATCTTCATCATCGTTAATCCAAGCATCATCATTATCAATTTCGTCTACTCTGAGTCTGCGTTATCACCGGCATCATCCTCAAAAATAGTCGCACAGCAGTTGCCTTGACAATAACATCATCAGCAATTATAGCAGAATTAATAATTACAACATTCCTCATTAGGATAACCCCCCCCCACTCCCCCTCCCTCTTCAACTCCTCCTCCGCCTCTCCAACTTTTATGCTTCTCTGTTTCTTTCCATTCCCTTTCTTTATCGTATTTTCCTACCTCCCGTTCACCGGATGTTGTTCTGTTCTATTTCTATGTTTTGCTGTCTTTGTTTTTCTTGTTTTCTCTTCGCTGTGTGCGTGTAGGGTTCGGTGCGAACTGAGTGGGGACAAGATGTAGGGAAATAATTAGATAATTAGATGATGAAGAAGGGAAAAGAAATGGAGGAAACGGAAAGGGAAAAATAACAAATATAAGAAGACGATGTACAAATAACTGATCTTAATCAAGCAGCCCAAACAGACACTCATGGTCAACCGAAGTCACCGCCATTTACAGCCATACAAACACCGCCATAAACCACATTTAACCTACGTCTCCGAACATTGTTTTCTTTCTAGAGATAATCCGCCATAAGTCTGTGTGTGTGTGTGTGTGTGTGTGTGTGTGTGTGTGTGTGTGTGTGTGTGTGTGTGTGTGCGTGTGCGTGTGCGTGTGCGTGTGCGTGTGCGTGTGTGTGTGCGTGTGCGTGTGTGTGTGTGTGCGTGTGCGTGTGCGTGTGCGTGTGCGTGTGCGTGTGCGTGTGCGTGTGCGTGTGCGTGTGCGTGTGTGTGTGTGTGTGTGCGTGTGCGTGTGCGTGTTTGTCTATCTATCTATCTGTCTGCCTGTCTCTCTCTTTCTATTAATATCCGTTACATTATTTCCACCCACAATGATTTCCGCCCCTCCCCCATTTCCCAAGGAAGTGTTTTCGGAGCGCGAGAGGGGAGTGGGGAACTTTTACGTCGCGTCGGGAACTCGATCCTTTATTTACAAACCCCGCCAAATGTACCATCCGGGACTCAGATGCGCGGGGGTCACACCATCACACTCCAAGGTCACACGAAGCCGCCATTTATTTAAATACCCACAGACATATACATCACTCCCTGTGCGTGACATTACAGGAATACATGTCTTGAAGTTGAAGATATTATTATTACCAACAATATTGATGTTACACCGTTAGTATAAACTAACTTTAGAAAAAAAGTTAAGATTTCCATTGCCCTTTACGAAAAAAGGGCAATGGAAATCAGTGGTCGCTTGTATTAGCGTTCAATCGGATACCTATTGTATGGATCTGCTTAAGGTACAACAGACTACATCGTTACCGCGGTCTTACCAGCATACCAACTTGTTTCCTAATGATCCAAATAAATACACTACCAATTTCCATAAATACTCATCTATATTCACCATAAACCCAAGAAAATATATGTTTACCATTAAGAATTCCTTAATTACCGCACGCTTCTCTCGCCAAGGTAGGCACAAACCTCCACCTCAGCCACAGAAATGCGATCCCCTCGGAACAGAACAAAGGCCAGCGGGATCACACCGACTCGGGTCGAGAACGAGCCAGACTTCGGATCTCCGGCTCTTCCATTCTTCATTCATGTTCTTTATCGTGTTCTCCTAGAGAGTAAGGGAATGGGAGGCCGGCCCTAGGAGCAGGATATATACATAGATAGATAGATGATAGATAGATAGATAGATATAGATAGATAGATAGACAAACAGACATACATACAGACAGACAGATAGATTAGATAGATGGATAGATTAGATAGATGGATAGATAGATGGCTATAGATGGATAGACAAATAGCTGTAGAAAGAGATGGTTAGATAGATACACAGACAGATAAATGAATGGAAAGAAAATGAGAGAGAGTTTCAACCTATACATATCTGTATGATGATCATGAATAAAGATGTTGAGAGAGAGAGAGAGAGAGAGAGACACAGAGAGAGAGAGAGAGAGAGAGAGAGAGAGAGAGAGAGAGAGAGAGAGAGAGAAGGAAAGAGCGAGAGAGAAGAGATAGCGAGAAAGAGGAGAGAGAGAGAGAAGGTGAGAGAGAGATAAGGAGAGAGAGAGAGAGAGAGAGAGAGAGAGAGAGAGAGAGAGAGAGAGAGAGAGAGAGAGAGAGAGAGAGAGAGAGAGAGAGAGAGAGAGAGAGAGAGAGAGAGAGAGAGAGAGAGAGAGAGAGAGAGAGAGAGAGAAAAGAGAGAGAGAGAGAGAGAGAGAGAGAGAGAGAGAGAGAGAGAGAGAGGAGAGAGAGAGAGAGAGAGAGAGAGAGAGAGAGAGAGAGAGAGAGAGAAGAGAGAGAGAGAGAGAGAGAGAGAGAGAGATATAGATAGAGAGAGAGAGAGAGAGAGAGAGAGAGAGAGAGAGACAGACAGACAGACGGACAGACATACAAACAGCCCCGATCACCTGGGAGGCGAAGGAGCGATCCCTTGGCATGTCACAGCTGGCAAGACAGATGGCTCTCGACCCCTCGGATGCCCATCAACCTGCCCGGCTCGCCAGCGGGAGCACGAGCCTGTCTGACGTTGAAAAGTACCGAAGACTTTTCCATCATTAATGTTCCAGTCATCTTAATTCGCAGAATATATCATCGTGTCGGCCGGATCGCCATCGCAAAATTTACAATAACTATTCTGGCCAGACCGCCATTATTGTGAGATGCTAATATGATGTTAAAAAGTCTTTATGTCTCCTTGTCCTTGTCTCCTGTCTCCTTGTTCGCTTGTTGTTGAAAAGAGGAGACTGGAGGAGAAGTAGGCAGAGGAAGAAAGAATGAAACGTGAAAATACGAAGAATAAATAAAGATAAAAAGGCAAACTAAACAGGGTAAATAAGGAAATATAAACATAAATTGTGAAGAAAGAGCGATTATAAAGAAACACATGAGTGCAACAATTCATGAAAGAAGAAAATATATCAAGAACCCACAAACAAACACATACAGACAACAAATAAACAAACACACACACAGACAAACAAACAAACCCACACAAACAAACAAACACACACAGACAATCAAACAAACAAACCCACACGCCATCCCGACCGTCAACACCGCCATCGGAAGAGCTGCGGCGGGGCGGGTGGGCCACGAAACCGTCCACGTCAAACTGTCGCTAAAAGTCGTGTTCTCATGAATATCTGCCAAAGGACTCGATCCCTCTTTCCAACCAGTCCACTTTTTTTAAACTCTTGCAGCTCTTAAACATCCATCACAACTGAAGGGACGAGTTGTGCATGTATGTTTGTGTATGTAACTTGTATACTCCTACACACCTACTCGTACGTCAAGAGAGTTTGTGTGTGTGTGTGTGTGTGTGTGTGTGTGTGTGTGTGTGTGTGTGTGTGTGTGTGTGTGTGTGTGTGTGTGTGTGTGTGTGTGTGTGTGTGTGTGTGTGTGTGTGTGTGTGGATGCGCGTGTGCGTGTGCGTGTGCGTGTGCGTGTGTGTGTGTGTGTGGATGTATGTGTGTGGATGTATGTGTGTGGATGTGCGTGTGGATGTGCGTGTGCGTGTACGTATGTGCTTGTGCTTATGTGTGCGAGTGTTTATGCGTGTGTGTGTGTGTGCTTAATATTACAGAAAACACTGAGCTAGTGATCGCTCAGGGAATTTCGTGCGCGTCTTTTTCCCTTCCATCGATCATTAGAAAATAAACCATCTGTGTTTAACCGGCTTCTTTGTTTCAGTGGCTGTCTAGGAGATAATGAAAGAGGACGGAATAATCTCATAATTTAACTCCGCTTCTTAAGTGCTTCTAGAAATTCGTTCAGGACCACTAGCGTCAATTACGGATTTAAACGGAAGATGATAATGAAAAAAAATATTTAAAAAAAAGAAAAAGAAAAAAAATCGAGACAAGAAAGAGCTGCAGAAGAAGCGATCAAAACGCGACGAGTAGGACGATAATCAGGTGTAAAATTTGACGATCTCGCCCCTGCCCACCGCGCCCTCCTCCCCTCTCCCTTTCTATTCTCCCCACCCCTTACCCTTTAACACTCCCCGTCTCTACCCCCTCTCCCTCCCTCTCTTATCTCTCCCCTTACCTCTACCTCTCCTCCTCACCCCTTGTACATGTCCAACCCTTCTCCCTATCCCCTGTTTTCTCCCCATCCCCCGTTTTCTCTCCTCTATCCTCTCCACCTTTGCATACTCCCCCCCCCCCATCTCTCCCCCCTTCCCACACCCCGAAGCAGGTGCAATCACCGTGCATAAAGAGTGATTTAAAGAGTCGATTTGCAAACCGTGATTAAGCCGAAAAATAGGTGTGTTTGGAACGGCTCGGCATGAAATCGAATGAAAGAATTGCTTTTTCGATGTTGTTGTTGTTGCACTTTGCAAGAATTGGTCACGGATCGGGGGCGGGGTCACAGGAGGAAAGGGTGAGGGTCAATGCTGAGGCGGGAAGGAGGGAGGGAAAGAGGACGAGAGGGAGAGGGAGGGCAAGAGAGGAAGAGAAGGAGAGGGAGAGGGAGAGTGGGATGTAGGGAATGAGTGAGGGAGAGAGGGAAGGGGAGAGAGAGAGAGAGAGAGAAAGAGAGAGAAGAGAGAGAAGAGAGAGAAGAGAGAGAAGAGAGAGAAGAGAGAGAAGAGAGAGAGAGAGAGAGAGAGAGAGAGAGAGAGAGAGAGAGAGAGAGAGAGAGAGAGAGAGAGAGAGAGAGAGAGAGAGAGAAATAGAAAAAGAGAGAAAGAAATAGAAAGAGAGAGAAAGAAAGAAAGAAAGAGAAGACAAATAATCAAAGAGAGAACACCGTACAAAACGACAAACAAACAAACAAACAAAGAACCTAGAACCTAGAGAACCTAAGCAATAACCTCCATCTCTCTGATTCTTCGCACTCTAAGGAAATACAGGGTGATGCAAAACCCGTGCTAAAAGGGGGAATCCGACCTCCGGGTGTTGGAGAGGGAAAAAAAGGATCAAATATAAGTCATACCAGGTGACCATTCTCATAACAGGTGGCGGAGATAACTTCGGTTTAGGTTGAGAAAAACGAGACGTAAGTAAGAGGGAAATGAGATAAGTGGAAGGTACTCTGAGCGTGAAGATGATGCTAATGAGAATAAATATGATGTTAAAATTTGAACCGATGATATTAATAATAAAACGATATAATAATTGTTGCATTGACAGCCGCTAATTAGAGTAAAATGAATAATAATATGCAGGGTGATTAAAATGATAGCAATAATGTAAGTATCTTCATGTTAATAATAACAGTATAATAATAATAACAAGAATCAATAACATAAACAGGCATCTTATAAGTATTCCTGAGACAGAAACGGGAAAGATTTAAAAAAAACGAGCGATTACAAACCAATCATGAATACACCCAATAAAAAAAGCCTCAAGAAGAACAAAAGGAACGAACGAAGGAGAAAAATAACGGCGAAGAGAAAAAGCGACGCGTCGGGAAGAAGGAGGAGTGTGGGAAGGAGGAGGAGGAGGAGGAGGAGGAGGAGGAGGAGGAGGAGGAGGAGGAGGAGGAGGAGGAGGAGGAGGAGGAGGAGGAGGAGGAGACGACCGCCGACCGGAGATCACATCCGGCAGCGGAGGGCAGATGTCACCGCCGCGAGGATGCTGCGTGGAGGTGACATCCCTGCCCTTGCTCCCTCTCTCGGAAAAGGCTAGTTTATGCTTCCCTCCGCGGGCGCACATAATGATACGCGTGCTCGTGGTTGAATGCAGTCATCGAAACGCGAATGTTATTTACACACGCACATGCCCACGCACGTGTAATCTGGGCTGGAATCTCTCGAGGCAAAAGTGGAGGGAAATTGTCCTTGAAGGCGAAGGAAGAGGAAGACGGGGATAGCCTAAGGGGGTGTGGGAGGGCGTGGGGGGGGGGGAGGGAGACAGCTCTCGCGGATGTGGACTACACATCTCACTACCCCCATTGTTAGTGTCTGGCCGGGGGTAACGATGCTAAAATTCACCCTCTCTCTCACCCTGCTGTAACCCTCTCCCCTCTCCTTCTCCCCTTCTTATCTCTCTCCTTACATGTCCTTCTCTTCCCCCTCCCTCTGTCTCCCCTCTCGTCTTTCCTCTCCTCTCTATTCGTTTTCCAGTTCCACCTTCTATCCTTCTCTTTATCCCCTGTTTTGCTCCTTGCAAGTTTTCTCTTCTTATCCATCTTCTTTAAATTATTTCCCTTTTCTTCTTTTCCTGTCTCCCTCTTTCTTCTTTTCCTCTATTCTCCCTTTCTTCTCATGCTTTTCCCGATTTCGTCGAGACACTAAAGTATTTCATTTCTTGACGACGAGATGTTATCATATTGTCCTCTCAATCAATCTCATTCTCCTCTTTTTCTTCTCTCTTTCTCTTCTCTCTACTTCTTTGTTCTCTCTCTCTCCTCTTCCCCCTTCCTCCCCCTCTTCTATTTTTTCGATTCTTCTCACGGCCCAAATGGAGAAACGCACGTTACAGACGCACAAATCAGATGATAAATGGCCAAAGAGCATGCATAAAAAATAACATCCTCACATAACCACTAACAGATTTACCCAAGCATGACCTGACCGGTAGGAGCGTGTACATAAACAAGTAATTTATTATAACGAACAGCCAGCGACGGTAAAGTACAACTTACAATATTTGCCTGGAAATAGCGACGGTGCAGTACAACCTACAACTTTTTTCTCGAAATAGCGACGGTGCAGTACAACCCACATTTGTCTGGAAATAGCGACGGTGCGGTACAACCTACAACTTTTGTCTCGAAATAGCGGCGGTACAGTACAACCCACATTTGTCTGGAAATAGCGACGGTGCAGTACAACATACAACTATCATTTTGAAATAGCGACGGTGCAGTTCAACCTACAACCTTTGTCTCTAAAACATCGACGATACAGGACAACCCACAACATGTCTGGAAAAAGCGACGGTACAGCACAACCCACAACAAGTTTTATTATACTGATATCCCATAATCTCGACCATGTCTGTATTTGCAAGGCACTGGGTCTCGAAGTTACAATATCCGATATATGGTTATAGCCCCCCCACCCCTACCGCCTACCCCCTTCCCCTTCCTTAGAACCTCTGCCCATGTCTAAGGATGTTGTGGTCAAGGGGAAACCTGACCTCTCTCCCCTCTCTCTCTCTCTTCCCCCCCCCCCCCACTAAGCCCTTCTCTCCCCTCCTTATCCTGCGTCCGTCATCGTCCTTGCCTGCTTTCCGTCCTCAATCTTACACTTAAATTAAGCCTTACTTTGTCCTTGTCCCAACGTTTTTAAAGCTATTTTATCTATACTCTCCTATTTTATCTATTCTCTCCTTATCTATCTATTACCTCCTATTTCATCTATTCTCTCCTATTTCATTCATTCTCTCCTGTTTTATCTATTCTCTATTTTATTTATTCTTTCCTATTTAATCCATTCTCTCCTATTTTGTCTCTTCTCTCCTGATTTATCTATTCTCTCCCATTTTATCTATTCTCTCCTGTTTTATCTATTTTCTCCTATTTCATCTATTCTCTCGTAGTTTACCTATTTTCTCCTATTTTATCTATTCTCTCGTAATCTATTCTCTCCTATTTCATCTATTCTCTCCTATTTCATCTATTCCCTTCCATCATTATTCTATGTCCGTTATATTTTCTTTACCGATGATCATCAGCAGCATAAAACATTATTCCTAGAGATAAAAAAAGTAAGCAACGCAGTCTCATGAATATGAAGATAAACTTCATGGCTGACTGCATGAGAGAGAGAGAGAGAGAGAGAGAGAGAGAGAGAGAGAGAGAGAAAGAGAAAGAGAGAGAGAGAGAGAGAGAGAGAGAGAGAACGAAAGAAAGAGAGAAAGAGAGAGAGAA
>NC_091582.1:8501353-8503853 GCF_042767895.1 Penaeus vannamei
CGCCTGCAGACGCCGACACGTAGCGGGGGCATTAAGAGGGCGATACGAGAGACGAGTCCGACAAAACGGTATCTTGTCCGCACAGTCCGAGACCCGCTTTTAGGAGAGTCCTTCGACCGTGGTGGGAGGGACGTCGGGTGTCCGGCGCAGGGATCGAGAAGATGAGGAATAAGGAGGAGGAGAAGAAGAGGAATGGGGAGGAGGAGAAGAAGAGGAATGAAAATGAGAAGAAGAGGAATGAGAAGGAGAAGAAGAAGAAGAGGAATGAGAAGGAGAAGGAGGAGAAGAAGAGGAATGAGCAGGAGGAGACGAGGAATGAGAAGGAGGAAGAGGGGAAGAAGAAAAGGATGAAGTAAAAGAACAAAAAGAAAAACAGTAATGGATAGCTTGGGATTTTGGCGTTTTTGCGATATTTCTCTATCAAATCTTGTTTTTCTTCTGCTTTCTCTATATTTCTGCGGACGTTTTTTCTTTATCTACCTATACATTTAAATATTGAGAACGATAATCGTCTACATACGTATATACCAATGACACAGAAATTAACAGATATGAAATATGTAATATATAAATATTATCAACTATTACAACTTTTATTTTATCTTTTCTGGGCAGATATTCACGATACCTATTCCCTTCAATATTTTAAACAAAAAATCAACGGATGGTCAGGTCACACAAAGCCACAGTGTGAAGGAACCTACAAAAGGATGAATCACAACCGAAGTAAAAATAAAAAACATAAAAACAAAAAACTTCCATTACAAACAGCCACTTCGCAACATCCAAACATCAATATTTTCACAACCACAAAACACCGATGGAGACTTGTTATTGAAGGAGAGAGAGAGAGAGAGAGAGAGAGAGAGAGAGAGAGAGAGAGAGAGAGAGAGAGAGAGAGAGAAAGAGAGAGAGAGAGAGAGAGAGAGAGAGACAGAGAAAGAAAGAGACAGAGAAAGAAAGAGAGAAAGAGAGAGAGAGAGAGAGAGAGAGAGAGAGAGAGACAGAGAAAGAAAGAGAGAGAGAGAGAGAGAGAGAGAGAGAGAGAGAGATATCGGGTAATTCTCGAAATAAATGATGTAATTCGAAAGACATTAAACGGTACACCGGATTCTGGGGCGGGTGGGGATTTCCGACTGGAATCCCACAAGAATAATCTTCATGGACAAAAACAAATCTTAAAAACTGGGATAAACAAAATCAAGTCGATTCAAAACACACGGCATGAAACACACCCAGCAACAGATAATGACAATAATAACTTAAATTGATTTTAGAAAATGAGACCGCTTGACAAAGGGAAATACCCCCATCTGACGGAGGCAATTTCATCGTGGGTTATATCGCATAAGCAGAATCAATCGGCAACTTCCAGGATCCCATGCAAATGAGGACCTTCCTTCTCCTAATAACTTCCCGTATGCAAATTTCCCGTAGATCCTTCCCCGGCCCGCCCGCCCCCCTCTTCCCCGCCCGGTTAAGAGTTCCTGCACTTAATAATCCTTGCCGTTCGTGGATTCGTTCGTGTGTGCGTGAATTCGCGAGATTTTGCGAGAAGATGCAACGCCGTCGTAACTTCCCTCCTCGCCTTCACGGGGTCGGTCCGCCGCGCTCTAATATCGCGCTAATTAATTGCCGTAATTTGAGGTACTGCGGAGGTGGGGCAGGGTAATTAGTTGGCGAGAATCTCCATTGTTCCTCCTCCCTCCTTCCTTGCTTTTTTTCGTTCTGTTTCTCTATTCTTCAGTATTTTGTTCCTCTTGTGTTCTCGTGCCTCATAATTCTTTTTTTTTCTTGTCTGGTTATATTTCTCTCCATATCCGACTTTACTTTTTTATTCCTGGTCTTCCCTCTTCTAACTCCACCTTTTATCTATTTTCCTCTCATTTTCCCTTTTGTTAACTTTTCACTGATCATTCCTTCCTATCTGCCATTTTCTTGCCTCTTATATTTCAACTTTCTTATCGTTACTGACCTTCCTTTCATTCCGTATTTCTCCTTCCTTTCATTCCGTATTTCTCCTTCCTTTCATTCCGTATTTCTCCTTCCTTTCATTCCGTATTTCTCCTTCCTTCCATTCCGTATTTCTCCTTCCTGTCATTCCGTATTTCTCCTTCCCTTCATTTCCCCATTTCCTCCCTTCGTCTATCTCCATCTGATTTTCATCTCGCTTTCTCCTCCTCTCCTTCATTTTTTTCTTTTCTTTTCCCTCTTCCTTCACTTTATTTTTTTCTTTTCTTCCATCTTCCATTTTTTTCTTCTCTCTTCTTCCTCTTGACCGATTTCCCTCTACTTCCGCTTTCTCCTCTCCTTGAATTTCCTCTTCTCTCGACTTCTTTTCCCCTCGATTTTCTTCTTCAACGGCCTTCCTCCTCCTTCCTTGATACTCCTCCCTTTTCTACCTCTTCCTGTCCTCATGAGCCGCCGCCTCTTCCTCCAACCCCCTCTCCCCCTTCTCCTCCTCTTCCATCCCCCCTCCCTCCTCCTCTCCCCTCCCCTC
>NC_091582.1:8511353-8513853 GCF_042767895.1 Penaeus vannamei
ATCAAACACATTTTTTTTTTAATTTTCTTTAATTTTCGAAAAGATAATCAAACATACATCTTTTTTTTTTATTTTCTTTAATTTTCGAAAAGATAATCAAACATACATCTTTTTTTTTAATTTTCTTTAATTTTCGAAAAGATAATCAAACATACATCTTTTTTTTTTAATTTTCTTTAATTTTCGAAAAGATAATCAAACATACATCTTTTTTTATTATTTTATTTAATTTTCGAAAAGATAATCAAATTCATAGGAAAAAATAAAATATGCAAGTATAACCTGTGTGACTACTGCAGAGACTCGCTTGTCCACCTTCCTTATTGGGGTCAGATCCCCCCACCCCGCCCCCACCAACCCCACTCACCCTGACAATGACCGTGAAAAAGGATTCCACTCGCTGAAAACTTTGTTCCTTTCCTTCCATCTCTCTTCTCTTATATTTATCATTTCGTCTATGATTTTTCGTATCGATTTTTTAATTTTTTTTCTCTCCTTTATTTTCATATTCTCTCCCGTTCTCTTCGGTTCCCACCTTCCTCTTATTCTCACTCTTCCTCCTTTATCTATTTTCTTGCAACAATATTTACATCACTCGCAACATTAGCCCCACGTTAACCCTTGCAAACGTACTCACACAGCGGAGGAAAATACTACACACTCTTTCCTCCTACCTCCACACCTGCATCATCGTCCCCTTTCTCTCTTCCACATTCTTTCAAATACTTCTCTCATCCGTTGCCAAGTCCCCCGCCCCCCCGCCCTATCTCCTCCCTATCTCCTCTCCCCTCATTCCCCTCTGCTTTCCTCTTCCTCTGTCTCCTCCTCTCCATTCATCCCCCTCTGCTTTCCTCTTCCTCTTTCTCCTTCTCTCCCTTCATCCCCCTCTGCTTTTCTCTCCCTCTTTCTCCTCCTCTCCCTTGATTCCCCTCTACTTTCCTCTCTCTTTTTCTCCTCCTCTCCCCTCATTCCCCTCTACTTTCCTCTCCCTCTTTCTCATCCTCTCCCTTCATCCCCTTTTGCTTTCCTCTCCCTCTTTCTCCCGTTTAGTCCATCTCCCCCCCCCCCCCTTGGATCTCGTTTCAACTTATAACCACTATACCATACATCAAAATTCATACCACACTCTCACCACCACACATATTGATGACTTTCTACTCACAATACCCGGGTCGCCTCATACCAAGGGAGTCGCCAATACCCTGGGAACAGAGGGAGAAGACGAGGAATTCGGAGGAAAAGGCACATACTGATTTCTCATGGCTATTTCCTAGTTTCCAAAAGTGTATCGGCACTTCGAATTAATTTGGTACATTTGAAATGGTGGAAAATAAGTAAATATGTGAATAGGTAATGCAGGTTTATTGATTATACGTTTATATACTTTATTTATTTGTCTCACTTTTTTTTCTTTTTATAACCATTTTCCCTCTATTTTGTCTCTTGTTTTCAGAATTCTATCTCAAGTTCTCTCTCTAATTCATCAATATAAAATACCTCAACAAAACCAAACAACCGTAACAAACAAAAAACAACTCCAACTGAAAAAAAACCCTAAAAACATTAATATAAAACAACAAAAGAACGAATAAACATCACCGTCCAAGATATAGCAACGCCGCATGTTGACTGACTGACGAGCCGCATCAGGATTGCAATTTGCCAAGTCTGCCATTGGCATTATTACCTGAATGGCAAGCCCGCCCGGAGTGCTGCAGGTCACTCACTCTCTCTGCATTATCCTCACTGCCACGCCCATCACACATCCCTCCCACAACCCCCCCCCCTCCTGACCCCCTCACGTCCACCTCTCCATCAAGCCTCAATCACGAAAAGTCATGATCAAGTTTTTAAGTTTCTAAAATGTGTACGTAATTTCGATACATTTAGGTATCTATTACAGATGCATGTCAGCATCTGGCTTAACGTCTACAAATGTACCTTTGTCTATCGATTAATATGTATGTATGTATGTATCCATATGTGTGTGTTCATGTATGTGTATGTGTGTATATATATATATATATATATATATATATATATATATATATATATATATATATATATTTATATATATATATATATATATATATATGTATGTATATATATATATATATATATATATATACACATACACACACACACACACACACACACACACACACACACACACACACACACACACACACACACATATATATATATATATATATATATATATATATATATATATATGTATGTATTTATACACATTCACACGCACACGCACACAGACGCACACACACACACACACACACACACACACACACACACACACACACACACACACACACACACACACACACACACACACACACACACACACAGAGTTTTTTTTGTATATATATATATATATATATATATATATATATATATATATATATATATATATATATGTATATATAAACATGATCTACTGCTCCATCAAGTACATCACTCTTCGCTAAAATCCGAGAAGGAT
>NC_091582.1:8536353-8546353 GCF_042767895.1 Penaeus vannamei
GTTGTTTATACTTTATGTACATAAACATTGTAACATCATAAAAGTAGAACAGCATGAATTTTCAATTTTTCATCAACAATGCAGCTTGTGAAAACTTAAAAACAAAGGATCTTTTAATAGTCATTATGATCCTACAATATTTATGTGAATAAGTTGATTGCTTATATCTCTCTTTTGTTTCTCCAAATCTATACAACAGTTAAAATCAACTTTACCATGAGATCCTCCAGGTAATTAGTGTATAAGGTTAAGCTTCGAAGCTGTTTGCACCAAGCCAGTAGAACATCCAGGATATTCTGTAGTCCTTGCTCCCTCTATAAAAGAAATAATTATTTGACAAAAAGAAATAAAGCTGGAATCCTACCAGACCATATGTCAGTAGCTTCAAGATATTCTGAATTTAAAAATTGTAAAATACAGATCCTAATAATTATTCATTTATTTTCACTCCTTTTTGTCTGTTTTTGGTACACTATAAGCAAGGCAATACTTACTTATATAAAAAGAATAAAAAAAACAAAAAAACATTTCATTTGAAAAAAGAAACATTAAATTTGCCTTTACCTCTATTCTCCCAAATTTTCCAACAAACAGGGAACCTTCATAATGTAGATGTGTCAATTTTGTGAATACTCGAACTCCATCCCAGGGAACATCACTCTCCTCATTCTGTGAGCCCAATACCCAAAGGTGAGTAAGCTGTGGGAAACAGACTGACAGGCTACCTAGGTGGTATGCATCCACACACGAGGGCTCAGTCAACGTTACCTCCGTCACTACATTGCTGATGGGCATGGGATCGTCATTGATAGCAATCTGGGAATGGAGGAGAGACCACTCTAGACCACATATGGTGACTTTCTTCAAGTGCTGTAAACTGGTGAGGCTCTGGAAGCTGGATTCTGTCACTCCAACACCACAATGTTGCATGATGATGTACTCTAACTGTGGGCATGCTTGGCATATATACTGAATGTTGTGTTCCTCAGGAGCAACATAGTATGATGTTCTGGGAAGGACAAGAGGCTCAGACTGTAACATCAGGATGTCTTTTATGACAACAGCCTGCAGATCATATCCTCCTTCCACTATGGCATCTAATCTGCGCAGGGGTAGATTCTTCACAATTGCTTTTACACCAACATAGGTAAGCCAAGACTCACTGACATTTAGGTAATGAAGATTTTTCATTTTTAACAAGGCAGGGATGCAATCTGTGAAATCAGTAATTTTTCCAAACTTTTCCAATGAATTTGGATCTAAGCCAGAGTCAGTTAATGCCCCATACTTCAAATCTAGATATATTAAGTGGGGACTGTTTGATGCTAAACCCAGTAACAACTGGTTAATCTTACTACTAGGAATTTTAATATGATGTAAAGTCAGATGTATCAGCATTGGCATCTTTGTCAAAGCAGAAGAGAGAAGTTCAAATTTACTGATGGAATATTTCCATACATTTTCTCTCTGGCTAATCAGCATTCTAAGACTGGTTGCATGTTCTAAGGCTTTAAGGTATTTGGCTGGGTTTCTTGTTGGGAAAATGAACTTGTCGACATCTATCTGTGTTATGGATGGAGATAACAGCATCAAAGCCAACTCGTCTATTATGTCCAGGACACAATTCTCCACAGCACAGTTTGTAATATTGTCAAATATAGGTGCTAGTTTATCAAGAAATTCTGCATGAAAATTGGGAGGGATTGATGCAAGCAAGTCCCTCAAGAAAGAAGCACATGGTTCAATGTCTTTAATATTTACAAAACGATACACAAGTTGCTGCAGAAACATAATACTCTTCTTTACAGAAAGAGACGCTAAGGTCTGAACACTATTTTCACAATCAGCCATGGTCAATGAGTTTTCTGGTCCCTCTCAAAGTACACAACAAAGAATGGAGTCTCTCATTTCATTATGGATGCACTTTTCACTTATCCTTTACTTTCTCCTCTTCCTTGAACATCTAGGATTAGATCAACAGTCTTTGCCAATTCATAATCTTTATTTATCTTTTCCAAATTTTTCTTTTTGTAAATTATTCAGTGTATCAAGTCTCATCATTCTTGAAAGGTATTCAGATTCTTCCATTTTATTAAGCACAACTGGCTGGAATACAAAATTGTATTATTATAAATACAGCAAGATGAAAAAAAAGGTTTATCAAGTAAATAACGGTATTATAAAATAAAATGGTATGCAATCCTTAAAATATAACAAAACTGGACAAAGAAATAAAAGAAAATAGCTCATGATGTAAAATATACTGAAATCTCAATAATCACAAAGGGCTATGGAGTTTTTCATCTAAATTTTTTTTCACTTGATCAATTACACGTGGGTCAGTGAAAGCATCTATCAAGAGCTTTAGGTGAGAAAACTGGATTTCATCTGTCGTACTACAGTATTTCTTTGCATTTTCCTCAGAATCTCTCTTCTTTTCTTCACAATTACCACTTGCCACATTTCCATAATATTCTTCGAACAACAATTTTTCAACCCTGGTTATATCATGACTACAACACCATTCCTCATTTGTCCAGTCAAAAATACCAATGTGTGCACCTTCACTTTTTTCAGATTCTTGTTTTTCTTTTGGGTTTGTGTTATGGAAAACTTTATGAACTAGAAGATTAAGAAGATCTGTAGAGGTCATAGTAGCCACACTCATCATATTAGGGTTAAATGCTGAGGATAAGAGGTCAACTGACTCAATACCCTGACACAGAGATCCTATCTGGTGCATCACAATGGCTTCCTTTACTCTTTCTTCATCATCAGAAGGAAGCTCAATCCATGTATTTACACTCACCGCAAATTCTATATTTTCTACTGAGTGCCACCACTGATTTGGTACAAATAACACATCCCCAGCCTCAAGTGTAACTACATGAGGAGTGGTCAAGACCAATTTAGGGTGTGAAGAAGTATCAGGTCGGGGAAATCCTACTTCACTGTATATACTTGACTCTTCATAAGGCACACGTGTAGGTGAAAGGTATTCTGACTGAGACTTTGGAAATAATACCCATCTCTTTTTGCCCATTACCTGAGCAACAAGATTACATCCATAGGTGTCAATATGACATGGTGTATTAGCACCTGTGCTTCCTATCCATAGTGTGCTATCAGTTAATCCCCTCTCAGTGAAACCAAATGTACCCCAGTCCAGAGCACCTAATAAGAGCTCTGGGTGCTCTAAATCTTTCATGTAAAAATAATCAAAATAGGCCCAATGTGTACTGCAGTTTACCTGAGACCCACATTGACTTAAACATGTCCTCTGACCTTTTATCCATTCTAAAAAGTCACAATATCTCATGGACACCTTCATACACTCTGTCTCCCATTGTGGAGACTTCAGCTGGTCACCCTCCTTAACCCTTGCACCAACACGAAACATCAGGTTGTCATCCCCCAGGACTCTACCCCAGTCTTTGATCTCCCATTCTAAACACTTCCACTTTCCCTTAAGGTAGCCTTTGAACACTAAGGGTTCCTTCACGTCATTTAGAATTGCTCTTCTAATAGCCTGTGGATTCAGGAGACTTGTCTTTTCAGAGCAGAGTTCTTCAGAGCATTCCTGACGTGCTTTCTTTTGGACTGGTTCAGCCATCACTTTTACCTTTGAACATCAATCTATTTTTTTTCATATACAGGTTCCATCAGCATACTGGTTCATCTGAAAAGAAACAAAATGAATTAACTAATGGACAAAATTTCCATTCACCCTCTTTTTCTATCTCTTCTTAAAATACTTACATTCATATAAATAGTACAATTTGATACATAAAAAAATACAATTAATCTACTTATTGCTGCTGAAGTCAGAAATATTACATAAACAATTTGCTACTATAAATCCTTTTGAAAAATCTATACTATCATAACCATCATCTATTACTTCTACACAAACACATACACAAAAAAGTCATTTACTTTAATATTAACACTTCCCATTCAGGCACTGCCATGTTATAATTCTGTTGTAGTCATGGGGCTCTGTGTATATTTAGCAGGCTACATAGTAAAGGTTAATCTTTACTGTATGGACTCACTAAACTAGGGTGCTGAGGGAAAGTGCCCCCTATCAACCCTCCAGTTGGGCAGTGCCCAAAAGGTATACCTAATCACGGCAACTTAGACAGATAAATTTTGTGACATGGAGTTGGAGATGGTCTCTGGTGAGTGCATCCATAATGTAAAGAATTATCCATAGTAAATCTTGAAAATCTGCTAAATGTTTGCCACTGGCCTATATGTGGCCTCCACATTTATCTGCATTCAGGCAAAGACAGACAACTTTCTAACACATTCATCTCAGACAACAGAGCTTGTGTACCTCTCTGGCCTTTATCTTTAACTACAGAATCAGTGCAATCTCTAGCATGCCAGAACATATGCAGTGGACATTTGTGAGCATGAGAATTATAATGAACACTAGATACTATGCCACTATCAGGATGGATTTTATTTTGTATATGCCCTTCATCATAGATCACAGCAAGTTCCAAATTCTAAGAAAAAAGTCATGTTTTCAAATGCTCTGTGACTCATTTTTCTTACATGAAACTTTTTATTTTATTTCCAGAATGTTATAAAATAACATTAATCCACTTTCCTGCATCAGATCTAAGTACTTTCTGTCTCTGACACCAAACATTTATGCCATGGGACTTGTGGATAGTAGCTTCCTAATTATTATTTTTTCCAATTTTTCACATACTGAATATAAATAGGCCAAAATATGCCAGTGAAGTTAATAACAGGAAACATATGCCTCGGTACAAAGTTTTGAAAGAGCTGTGAACCAAAGATCTTTGGCAAAAATGGTCTCAATTCCAGACTAGGATAATCATGTAAACAAGCCCATCCTTTTTATATCAAATACACAAATAATTATAAGACTTCCTTCTCAAATAAATACTATATAAAATATGCAGAAGTTGAGTAAGGTTAGGCTCACCTAAAAATAATATTTACATTAGTGTGAAAACACAAGATCTAACTGGCCAATCATTTGAATGCTTGGTAATTGTTACCAAGAATGACACACCCTCCAGAGAAAAAGTCCCAAAACCAGGGTTTCATGTGAACCCAAACCTAACCTTTCCTACCTTTTATTTATTCCTTAGACAGGGGGGCAAGCCCCACTATACCTCCCTCCCCTTTATTAGTACTTCATACCAGCTTATAAAAAATGGACATTAAGAATTCTGACTGTGAGAGCGTTGTGGACTTTGTCTCTGTGCAGTGATATGAAGTGAATATTTTTGTTATTTCGTAGTAAATATGAGGCTGCTGCAGCTGTACCTGTTCTTTTTTACTAGATTTCTTGTGCGGTGTCCACTTCCCCCATCTTTGTGCACTGCTCTCGGTAACATACTGAATGTAATCATGTAAACAATACTGAAGTAAACAAACAGCACTGTATAAGCACTTAATCAAGTAAACAATATTGAAGTAAACAAACGGCACTGTATAAGCACCTACCACACAATTCACTGCAAATGATATATCCGTGTGTCCCACTCCGTAACATATCTTTTAGAGATATAAAAATGGACAACCCCTACCTGCCTTCCAAATAATCTATTTTCAAGACTCCCTTGCTAAGTTCCTACAGTAAGGTGTAAGTGACTCAAACTACAACAGACCAAATAAATCAGCACTTCTCAACCTGTGACTTACAGGTGGTTCTGATATGGCGACAATATGATGCCATATGTTGCCATTCACTGCAAGGGACACATGGCAGTGACAGCTTCTCAACACTGGGGAGACATGTATACAGGTGACTCAACACCGATTGCTGACACCATACACCAATTTTACCGAATAAAATGTGGCGATATGCGCATCGAGACGTACATACTTCAAAAATCCGACGCAGAGTGCAAAAATCTGGACATCTCTATACGTCAAAGTCCAAATCCCGAGAGAAAGGATCACTAAACTTGAAGTCAACTACAAGAACCTCAACAAAGGCATTTCTAACCCTGATCCCCTCTGTCTTACCCTTTTCAAATAGCTTCCTTGAACTCCGTGGCAACATCCCGAAGACTCAGATAAAGGAGGGGCAGCCTAGGACATGACTCAGACTATCTAAACACAAGATATTCTTAGGTTTACAGGCCCTTTAATAAGAGCCAAACTCCCTTGCCAGGCACGAGGTCGGCGCCATTCATTCCCTCTCGATTTTGAACCTTCAAGTTCTTTGTCTTTTTTGGACTCGATTGTTATTTTTGTCTGGATGTAACTAGTTAGGTGCACTAGGACTCCATAGTTAGTTATAATAAATATTTTCACATAGGAATACACACGTGTGTGCGTGCATGTGTGTATATATATACATATATATATATATATATATATATATATATACATATATATATATATATATATATATATATATATATATATGTACATATATATATATATATATATATATATATATATATATATATATAGATAGATATAGATATATAAATACATAGATAGATAGATATAGATTGATATGTATGTATATAGGCAACATTGTTGTTTCATGTAATATGACACAAGGCAATTTCCACTCCATCAAAATGAAGCCCGCGATATCCAAGCTAATCGCTGTTGCTGCATTTTTTCGTTGTGGATTTCTCATAAAATGCATCGTTGTTGGAAATTATATCTTGCCGGCAGGAACACTGCTTATTTTATATCAGTTTACCATTTGACGACCTTGCTCTAACAAGGAATTTGATAACCTTGAGCCAAAACGTTTATTAGGGTTTTTAATCACTGGGAGCTCATACTACCAAATATCAGACTTTGGCAACGTTTTGTACACCTCTAGGAAACGTTTTGAAATTCCTCTTTTGGGTGAGTCGAGTATTCAACAATTCTCCACAGGTTTGTTTAAGATGAAAATAGTAATAACAATGGCAATGAAAGAGATAATGTTAATATTAACAATATTGTTAATAGTGATATAAATTATATTACTACTACAAATAATAATAGTATCAATGATCACTAGTTAGATCCTTCTCGCCCATAAAATCCTACTGGCACGTGACATTTTACATATAATAGAATCAGTAACCTTGGCAATTCCAATTCCATAGTTACCACAGCTATCCTCAATATTTTCAATATATTACACGTGTAGCCATATTGGGAATATCAAACAACACATTACCAACATATACTTTAATAAATCGAGAATGAAATACACCGTCAATTTCATTACTTTGAAATTTATTCCCTATCTGTGTTGATCCGTCCCAAGTAATGCCTAAACAAACACTCATTTTGAGGATGTTGAGTGTTGAAACGTATATCATCGTTTGCTGATTCGGCGAATCATCCTGGAGTTTTGACTTCAATTCCTGGATGAGCGAAAACTGGTGGTGATGTGGAGGTTGGAAGAACTGGTGGTAGATGGTTGAAATGTACGTAAACCAACATATTTTGGTGAATCATCGGCATCGTCGTAATTCTCCATAGCTGCTTCGAATAAGACATTGTTGATTAAATGTGTCACTATTGTCTGGGAGTTTGGGTTAAGCTTCCGAATTTCATTTGCAACATGTTCACCATACACTGAGCAGTCATCCCTTTTCAAATCTTCTTTCAAAATGTTATAGGAGCCTTCTGCTTGCCCACCCTCAATATTTTTCAATTTCTTTGTCCCTTTCCGTTACTTGTCTCTCTGCCTTCGTCATTTTCGCCTTCATTCTCAACTCCATTGTATTTTCCTGCTTCTGGATAGCTTAAATACGGCGTCATTTCCATTTCTACGGTTTCAGCATGACGACCACTTTCTGATTGATTCTGTAAGAAATGTAGAAAACGTATCGTATATAAACAGTATACTTGAAAACTTACTAGTAAAGACCAATGTTAAAAAAAAAACAAAACAGCTTAATCACAAAGAATGGACTAAGTAATCGAGGGGGTTGAAATCTCTCCGTGCTCTCGGTCATCTACCAAGCCCTGAGACCTTCCCTCTCTCCATACATTTTTTCTGCCCTTTCCTTTCTTCCTCCGAACCTTTCCCTCCCCTCTCTCCTTAACCCTCTTCGTACTTCTTCCCTCACATCTACCATGTCATCTTCTCTCTCCTTAACCCTCCCTTTCCCTCTTCTTTTACCTATCATACCACCCTCTCTCCATACCATTCCTGGCCCTTCATCACTCGGAACGTACCAAGCCCTTCCTTCTCTACTTACCCCTCTCCACCTTTTCCCTTGCCTTTTACCCACCAGGCCATCCTCTCTTCTTGTCCCTCCCGGCTGTTTCCTTTCCCTCTCATGTCATGCCATCCCCTCTCTCTTTAACTCCCCCCTAGTATCTTGTCTTTTCCTCAAACCTACCACGCCTTTCCTTCGCTCCCTTCCCCTCTCTCCTTATACCTTCAGGCCCGTTCCCTTTCCCGACACCTGCGAGTCCTCTCATCTCACCTTTCTTTCCCCTTCCTCGCTCCTACCAAGTCCTCCATTCCCCCCTACCTCGTAACCCTTCATTTTCTGCCCAAAATTCCATGTCTTAGTATTTCCACTTCCAGTCTGAACATGTGAAGTTTGTACTTTGCTTATTGGCCAACGCTACTCTCCGGCAAAGCACAACCTGTACCATGTATATTTCAGCAAGATAAAACATACACCTGTGTCTTATTTGTGTCTACAAGTTTTGTTTTACCATAATATCATATTCATTGGCTTTTGTCGAAACGCCAAGAGGCTGCTAGTCGGTGTCGGACGAACAGGTGTCTTCAGACAAATTTTATCATCACTGAACCAAAATTGCATTTCATTGGAAAAAGGGACACCCACCTAATCAGGTATTGGCCTTTCAGCTTGAAGCTCGTTATCTGATGAATAGGCAGGTGGGATCCCCACGTCCATGAGTAATAATAGCAAGTCGTAGGCAAACCATTGCTTTCTTTTCGTACGTCGTTCCAAGCAGTACGCAGATTCCTGGGACCGGATTCTCAAAAGAGCCTTAAGTTAAGGCGCGCTGGAGGCCTTAACCGTCCTGCTGTATTTCCCTTGTATAAGAGCGAAGTGTTGATTTCCCGCCCGCCGTGAAGCTTCAAAGGCTGCTCTCCCCCTGCGTTAGTCTACGGCGCCTTAACTCGCACAAATATGGCGGGTCCCTTGCTTTGTGTATGTGTATGTAAGATCGCTCGGCCGTAAGTTAAGGCGCCTTAAGAAGATACGGCGCCTTAACGCATTTGAGAATCTGGCCCCTGATCTTATTCCTTACCATCTCTGTGTCACATTCAAACTTCGTAGCTAATATCTGATGTGCATCTAGTTTTGTCTGGTTATTCTTGTATTTCCCATCGTGTGGGTCCTATAAATTAACCATTTTCTATATTCTTCAATAAACTTTGCCGTTTTTTCTTTGACCAAGTCATCTTGTTTCCTTCCTCTTGTAATCTTTCCCGTGACCGCGTGGAAGGCAGGTATCTCAACAGGATTGTCGCATGCGTCAAACTTCCACACTGTCGCATGCCATATTTTGTCGCGTGTTGCACTGGTTTTAGCGCATATGTGAGAGAGAATGTAGCATGCTATATGTTGCAAAAACTTTGCCATGATGGAATCAGGCTTAACAAAAAACAATTTCAAAATGTAACAGACAACTCATCCGTTCAATTAGTTCTACTGTAATTCAACAGATGACGCTGTTTGAGTTGACGATCCTGTTTATTGCATCGTTAAGACAGACTTTCTTGCCTCACGAGAGTCGGTCCGCATCGGAGTTTAAGCGATGTAAATAAAAGTTGGGATTAGTTTGAATTGGCGACTCCGACAAAAAAGTACTGCATCTCAAGACATACCAAAATCTTGAGACTAATAGAGATTATATAAAAGAAACAAAAGAAGAGAAAGAGGCTTTATCGGATACAGACTATACGAAAGTCTAAAACCCTATAAAAGAATAAAGAAGAAGAATTGGCGCTGGGTGAAGTAAAAAAAAAAAGTTTTGAGTCATCTACACTCTGCCCTGC
>NC_091582.1:8551353-8568853 GCF_042767895.1 Penaeus vannamei
TTTACCATTCAGCTATCAAGCACAACAGTCCATGAAGCAGATGATGGAGATGAGTTTATACTCTTGGGAATGCATCAGATACCAGTGACCAGCCACTGTGTCCATATCATGAATGTCATTTGCCCTTTATTGGTGTCTCCACGTCCTGCTATCCAGACTGCCAGTCTTCGTCTTCTCTTATCATGTCTGAAACTCTTGGAGCATTGCTTGGAACCAGAATCACTTTGGCAAAGCGATAGTGATGAGCATGATATCCTGGAGGCAGTTGGTGGAATCAGAAGGGTATATACTGAATCATATTTCCAAAATATGATTGTATATCAAGAGAGAAAAGTATTTCATAAATGATAATTTGTTATATATATCTATGCACATTTGTAATTTTGTGTTCACAAAGGTGCTCTTTTGTTTCAGGTTATAAGAAGTATTGCTCATCTACTTATAGCTACCTTTGAATGGAGAAATAATGCCAGATTATCAGCAGATTTGGAGAAATATGTGACTGATACAAACTGTTTAGGTTTGTTGTTAAGTAATATTTTCAAGATTTTTGTGCCACTGGAAGCTTCTTGCCAGGTCAGAATAAAAACAGAATTTGTTGTGATTAATGTAAAAAAGAGTATGTGAAATTATACAGTATATTCCATTATCAAGGTTATTTCATATAATTTTCTTTGGTACTGTAGCAGTAGGATTACAAGACTTGAAATTTATATTATATTATATTATAATTTGATATACCAGACTATGAATTACATTGTGGAATTGATTAATTTATTAATAAGTTTTCTCTAAAAGTTTGGGAATACTTTCTTTTGTTGACTTTAAACTTCACAGCAGTCTTAATTACAGAAACTCTTCACTTAATGAAATATAAAATACATGTGTATGACAATTAAAAATTTAAACTTTTTGCTTCCAGGTTATAGATCATGATGTAGCTAAAAGCTTGGTGTCAGTCTTATGTGATGGTGGTTTCTACATAGAGTACAGCAAGCATCATGCATATCTCCTATCCCATCTCAGTAAAGCAGAGCCCACACTAGCCAAGCAAGTCAAGAGCATCACCTTTGCTGCCCAAGGTCTCTGTGCCACATCTGATTTCCTGAGGACTTCCACCTCGCATCTTGCTCAGTTCCTTGAGCTGGCTGAAAGATCTCTCCCTGTGGCTAGCATTCACCAAAGCACTGTGTTTGTAGAGAAGCTAGTGCGAGGGTTGGCAAAGCAGATTGCTCTTGGAAATGTGGATGCAGAGCAGCTGACGAGGATGAGACAGTTGCTTCTGCAGGTTTTAAGCTATCCTGATGATGTTTTAAGATCAGCAGGGTGAGATGATATCAATTGTTTGCATATTTCAGACTGTGAATTTATTTATAATAATTCTGAGCATTCCTTTGCTTTATTAAGAAGGGTGTATTCTTTTATACATATGTTGCTGTGATACATATCATGATATATTTAGTATTGTCATGTATATATGAACAAATTTCTAATACATAACGTTTGAAAAAAATTACCTTTATTCTAAAAACAATGATGTTTTTTATACAGGTTCAATTGTGTTTTGAAGTTAGTTGAAGGAAGCATTGGAATATCACAAGTAGGAGATACATCTCTCAGTAGATCTGCCAGAATATCCATTCTCCTTTCACCTTCTGTCATCCGATTTCTTCTTTTTAGTGGACTGGTTGATGAAAATGATGAGGTAGGAGTGTATGATGATATGCTGAGATTTTTAAGTTATTATATACTAACTTTGTTGTTTGTTTTTGCATTATATATGTAATTGATAAGCTGGAACTGTTGGTTTTATTAATATGATTAGATTCACTCTATTAAAATTTTTGTTATATTCTACAAGAGATGATGAGAAAGTACTTAATTGCAGTATAACAATCAACAGGTGGTTCAAGTAACAAAGGCCATATTACTTGCCCTGTTTCGTGGCAAACTGTTGATGAGTCAGACTGTGTGGGGTAGTGCTGTGGAATGCTGGCGTGAATGTCTCCTAGACATGCAGATTTTAGCAGATGCAGACACTAACCTTGGTCGAGCGGTTGCTAATCTTCCAGCTGACATTTACGGACATAATAGAACAGAGGAAAATTTTAAGGTATGGAAAGAGTTGTTTATAAGTTTGCTGTTTAGTACTTTAGTAGTTTAAAGTTAAGGGCAGATTATGTTGTATATATAGTACATCATTCCATAGTAGAGAAGTAAATCACAGTTGTGATTCCAAATAAGCTGATTATTATCATGCATTATATTTCAGAAACAAAGAAGGATTTGCTTAGAATATAATTTGTTGATAATAGCCATTCTACGGTCAGCTTGGTGTTACATAAACTGGCTATTTTTGTTTAACTTTTAAAGTCTCACTAACTTGCTTTTCCACTTTTTAGGCTCTGATGAACTACCAAAGAATTCTACATCATTGCCATATTGTCTTAAAAATAATCCAGAACATATATGATGAATTTTGAATATTTAAAATTTTCTCAGGACTCAAGAATGAAGTTAATTGTTTCATGTCTTTGATAATTACATTTGCTGCACCTCATGTTCTTTTCTTTTTCTTTGCTATTTTTTTTTTTTTTTTTTTACAGATTTTAAAGTTCCACCTCCAGTGTTTATACTCAAAGGACAGAGAGATAAGAGTTCAAGCCCTGTCACATGTAGTCCATAGACTGGCAGCGGAAATAACAGTCTTTGTCCCAGATCCACGCGAGTTCCATTTAATGACACATCAGGACTTACTCATTAACAGTCAGCCAATCCATCTACTTCTGAAAGGCAGAATATCAACAGAGGTATGTTAAGGATAGTGGTCTCATAACTGATATGTGTCAAAGAGATTTATAGATAAGTAATAGCATCACTGTTTGTTTATCTTGTGATTGCTATTATTTTTAAGTGAAGTGTATTTTACATGGAGAACTTGCAAACTTCTTCAAGACATCATGGAAAATGGCAACATGACTTTCATTAGAGTGAGAGTTTGTATCATGAGCATGTTTAGTCCTATGATTTTTCAACTTTTGGTTTGCTATTTGAAGAAAAACTAATATTGAAATCCTTAGTCTATATATATTCTTTAAGAAGGTATGTTTTCATAAATCATTCACATCTAAACTTAGTACTTATATCAACAGACAGGAAGATTGGCAAAGGTGGTGGAATTGGTTATGAGTGCTGGTGAGAGTGAGGTGCGGAGAGCAGCATGGTCACAACTGGCTTTCTTTTTAGAGGACCCAGCCCTTCATCAACCCTTCCTCCAGCTTTGCTCCATCCAGTATATTGTAATGAACTTTGTAGGCATGTTGAAGGTAAGAAGTGTGTGAGTAGAAGAAAGTGTAATAAACCACCCTCTCAATACCTTACTCGTTGTTGTGATGGGGCTTATGAGACGGAGACACACACAATGTAGGGGATCACACCCTACCTTGAGCCTTCAGCCCTCACCCTAACTAATTTTGCTTGGTCTTTTCTTCTCCCCCTTTCTTCGTCTGTATCTTCTTCATCGCCATCTTCTGTCCCATCCCTAATGTGTGGGAACCATGCTGAAAGGATGAAAGTTTGGCTTTGTGTCAGTCAAGAACAGCCTCTGAGAGCCATGGGCACAATATTTCCTTGGTTAATATGCCTAGTCCTTACCCGTTATGGGGACCCTGAGGAGTAGACCATTTCTTTTCCTCATTTCATTCAGGATCACCATGGCCAATAATGAAGATTCTTTACCTTTAATAGGGGCATTAAGACTTTCCTCTTCATGAACTAGCCTATCCGAATTTGATTTTGATTGTTTTCTGACCCCAACCCCTCCTTTGACCATGGCTCGGACCACTGATACTAATACCTACTCCTCAACAATTACTGACAACTCTATCCATTCCAAAGCACCCAGGTTATTACTCAACCTCCAGAATGCACTCCTTCCTCTCTCCCAGCATTCTCTCCATATCCCCTTCCTCTCTCCCAGCATTCTCTCCATATCCTACTGCACAGCCTTCTTCAATATCTACCCTTTCTTTCCTTATTACTAATTTTCATCCTTATTGTCCATTCCCCCACAGAACTACTTCACACCTCACCACTCCATCTTCCTCCCCCCCTCTTCCTTCTACTGCCTCTATCTCTACAAACCTTTTGAGTACTCTGTTTGGCCCAGCCATGTGGGATTGATTCCCCCACAGCCCCCTACTCTGAGAATACCTTTCTCTTTTAACAGTGTCTCCAAAAACAAGTAGGCAAAGTTACCTTTCACAATTTCTCTGATAGTTCATGCCTGGTCACACTTACATCTGAATCCCAAGCTTGTGCACTATCTACCCTAACTGACCTTACTGGCAAACCCATTCCTGCTGAACCTCACTCCTCTCTTAACCTGTTATATCAAGTTGCCTCACGGAAATCTTAGTGCCGTGTATGCCAGGCCCGCACATACACCCATGAGTAGTGACAAGACTCTGCCTCCCCTTTGCAAAGTTATTTTGTGTAAACTTTTTTGTTTTTTTTTTGTTATATTCCAATGTTCATATTTGTCTTTTGATTTGCTTTATCAAGATGGAAATAGCTTATTTTCCTTACACAGACTCCATATCATCTTTCTATGTAGTAAACAACTCAGTGCAAGAAAAAAGAAATATGGAACATTGGAGATTTGTCATATATCCTTTTTTTTTCCGTAATACAACCTGTGCCACCGGTCACAGTGGCCAGGAATATAGTACACAGCATGGAAATGGCGTCCTCCCTGGAGCTGGCGCTCTTCCGGTCACAGGTTATGCATGTTACATTCCACATTCGTTTATCAATAGGAATAATGCCAAAGCCCCTTCTAAATGCCAACTGATTCAAATCACGCTCCAAGAGGTTTGTGCAGTCGTGGTGAGTTTTTTCCGTCACCCTGGCCTTTGCTCACCTGGTTTGCGGCCATTTTACCCTATGACAGCATGTTCATGTCACCCGGCCTTTTCCATGATAGGAAAATGTTCTGCCCCCTTATCCACCATCCAGTCCCTCTATTCTTAGTCCCTCTGCATTCAAAGTTTTTGCCGATATCCATCCTCCTCCCCCGCAAGTTCCCACTTTTTCCCAACACACCCCATCCTCTCCTTCTCCATGTACACCATTTCGTTTTCCATTAGCCTTACTTCTTTCACCTGGATACTCATGTGAATCCCTTCCTTTGCAACAGTTTCCTTCTCCGGACTCCTCCCCTGATGCTTTTCATGATACTTCACCTCCTTCCCCAATTCCCTTATCTCATCCCCCAGACTCTTCTCCTTTTACTTCTCTAACAGCCATCTCTACCCGCTTTTATTTTATAATAGCTCATTTACTATTTTTTTTCCTTAAAGCCATGTTCCTATAGCTTCCCCAGCAACAGATACGCCATTTCATCCAGTCACCCTATACCTTTAACCCTTACCTATAATAATCTCCAATTTACTTCATTTGCACCCCCCCCTTTACCCTTTTTCTTATCATACTATCCTATAACACTCTTTATCCTAATCATTAACTCATTTACCCTTTTCACCACAATACTTTACCAAAGTGTAATATGACCTTGGATGTTTAGCATATATATTTGCTTCAACCTTTAAGGATTAACCATTTACTGAACCATCACTGATTAAGTAGTGGTTTTAAAAAACAAAACCCTTTCACCCTTTTGGTTATCTCTTGATGATATCGATATGTTTCTGCATTTATTTATAATTCAAACAGCTTTCAGTTGGTCTTTGCTAAAACAATTAAATATGTCATGATTAACTTTGAGATGGATTCTGATGACATATATGGCAATGAGAGTGCACTCTGCTCATGGGCAAGTTAATTGGAAAGATCATAAATAGATCAAGCACGATAGAAAATCCTGATTTGCAAGAAAATGGCTGCTTCATGAATAAAACTGTACCTCACTTGATTATTAGTAATATTTTAGATAATATTAGCAGGATTTCGGGGGCAACAAGAATTAAGTCTAAACATATTGATATGCATATTGTACTTTGCCAGTGTGTCACTAATGCCAAAAAGTTCTTTGTGATCATGTATGTTTACACAAAGCAGAGCAAACATGTGAAGCTGTAAGTATACTTCCATATGATGAATCAATGTGAATAAAATAGAGGAATGTAAAACAATATATAATTTTTCTGGTATGTTTCAGTACTTTGAATATATTCTCTTATTATTTATATTCCAGTATGAAGAAGCATTAGATTTGACTGTAGAATGTATACCGGGAGCTGTTGATGTGTTACGGCTTTTGGCTACTCACTCTCAAGACATAAGGCAAACATTAGCACGCAATGAGGAGCTTCTGTTGTGCTTAGTGAGAGGTAATGACTATTTTTTCCCATCTTTCTTTTCTTTTCTAAATACAGTTTAGCATTGTCTATTAAAGGGAATATAACATTGGAAAGGGGAGGCATGTTGTCTTGTTACTGGACGTGAGTGTCCAATTTTGCCCAGCCTACAAGCCACACACCCGCCAGAGTGTCTGCTCACAGAAGTCTAATACCTGTTTTATGGATCACAAGATGGCAGTAAAGCATCTAGATCCAGTGGGTTGATATTGATGCTGTTATTCTTATTGTTGCTATTATGATTATTACAGTATTATTAATAGCACTAATAGCAGTATGAAATCAAATGAAATATTTCCCAAAATTAAGGAAAAGGGGAAACAAGAGATAGCTTGGACTAGTGATTGACTCATTTGTGATTAGGGACTTGTGGAGCCATCTATGTAAAATACATTTGATAAACTATACTCACTGTGAGCATGTCTGCACATGCCATGCCTGGCAGCATAGGGTTAAGTGAGTGAATGGCAGTTTATACATACATGAAGTATAAGGGATATCCAGATGATTGGATCCAATTGCTAGGTTCACTGGTGCACAGAGATGTTGGTTGCTAAAGAAAGATTGTTTTTTTAACTTGATTAACTGCGCCATAAAAATTCAGTTAATCCAGCCTTTCATCAAGAAATATTTATTTATATGATAATTTTAATGCTATACTTAGTATTACCAAATAAGAACTAAACCTTCCAGACCCCCCATGATAAACACAGAAGTGGTTCAGTTGATTAGAAAGATTAATTGAAGAGAGCTGTATATATACTGGGGAAAGTTTATTCCTCCCTATTCCCATTTTTCAGTTTCATTTCTCACAGTACTTTTTAGTCTCTTTTAATCATGTGAAAGTTCAACTCACTGTTTTTACATCCTTTTCTGCCTTTCTTTCTTTAGTTGTTTTGTTTACAATTGCCTCAGTCCTCAATCTGCATTCACTAAAATATAGGAAAAAGATGGTTGTATGTGGATGTGTATGTTAATATTTTGTATTTATTTATTTATTTTATTTTTATTTTTTGATATAGGTTGGTAAGCTAAATAATGTCTGTTTTTGGCCATAGCAGTTTATGATTTTTGTCTAGAATGTAATAATAGACAAATAAAGGATTTTGAAAAAAGATTTTAATACTCTTTTTTCAGCTGCACATATCTATTATGCAGAAGAACGGATTAGGGGTCAGGCATCTTGTCTCATGGCTCTGCTTCTCTTTGATGAGATCATACAGCTGGATAACATACAAAACAGAAAGGAAAATGAAAAAATAATTGGAGGCAAGGATTTTATCATGGTGCCAGAGCTGTTACCAACAAGACTTCACTTACCCTTCCTTTGTAGCACTTATCCCTGGCATGAAGAACAGGGCTTTTGTGAGGAAGTAAGGACCTTGTATCAGGTACTTCAAGAAGAAGACTGGGAGGTTATGAACCTTCTCAAGTCAGTGTGGGCTTCAGTGTGTGCAGGAGGGTTAGAAAATCTAGATGGTGAGCCTGGTCAGTCTGCTAATTTCTCTGACAACTTACAATTGACAACTAGCAATGTGGTAATGCTGAGGTCATCTGTTTTAAAGTTGGTAATCAGTAAGCATTTGCAGAACACAGAAAATGCCACATCTCACCACGAAGTAAAAAAGAATGTAAATGCCCTGAGCTTTTCCCTTTTGCAAAATCGTTTACTCTGGTCAGACACGCCAGACTGCCTTTCAACTCATGATTGGAGTCAGTCTCTCAACCGTTTCATTACTGGGCGGCCAAATTCCACAGTGGATGAGCAGCTCCTCACTCATGTATTGAATGCAACTAGTATGGCTCTCATGGTAAGTTGAATTTTCATTTTCTTTGTGTGTGTGTGTGTGTGTGTGTGTGTGTGTGTGTGTGTGTGTGTGTGTGTGTGTGTGTGTGTGTGTGTGTGTGTGTGTGTGTGTGTGTGTGTGTGTGTGTGTTTGTGTGTGTGTGTGTGTGTGTGTGTGTGTGTGTGTGTGTGTGTGTGTGTGTGTGTGTGTGTGTGTGTGTGTGTGTGTGTGTGTGTGTGTGTGTGTGTGTCACACATACATACATACATATACACATATGCTTATATATGTTGTATGAGAATTTATGAAAAATATATGACCAAGCATTAATTGTCTATTATGAATAGAACTGTTTGTACAGTATTATGCAGTAATACATACGTAATTTGAGCCTTTCCAACCTGAGTACCACATTAGATATTTAATGTATCATATGAATCTCAGATTGGTGGTTCATCGCAAGAGAATGGAAACTCCAAATTCCCATTGCTTGTAAAGCTGTTGATGAATGAGCTTGTCAATCAGGAGAGTGCCCTACACCAAACTCTGAGAGTAACAGGTAATTTTACAGTTTTATAATTTTATTCCTTTATCCATGAGGCTGGAAAAGCATTTCTTTTAAAGATAGAGTTGCACTGTGTAATGCTTGATGTAGTGCCTTTGTCAAAGAAAATGTGTTTAACTTTTGTAAATAGAATAGAATTTGGAAAATACAAGGACTGACTATTTTAAGCAATTTTAAATGTATATGCCTCTGTATTAGGTAATTTTTTACTTTTTTCCTTTATAATTTTATATATTGTAAAGAATATAGATATTTATAGTCATGTCATATAATTAATGTTTTTATTCTCTTTTGTATTTTCCTTATTTATGGTATATTTATACATTCCCATAGATTGATAGTATTTTTTCTTGGCAATCATCACGTATCAACAGTCTCATGTCACAGAAAAATTGTGAACTCAAACATAATGAATGAAATGTTAGGGTCTCACATTTTGATAAATAAGATAAATTCCAAGTTATTGCCAATCCCATTTTCCCTTTGCTTCTTAGGTGCTGCAAACTGGGTAGCAAGTGACCCCAACCCTCGTGCCCTGTTGTCAGTGCGCCTGTTCCGCACCATCACCAATCTCGTGCGCCAGACTTTGAAGTACATAAGTGGAAATCCATCCCTGCAAGACACGGATGAAGAGTTTTCTTTTGATAAGCTGGTTGAGAGTGTGACTACAGCACTTTTGCCAGTTCTGAAATCAAATGATGAACTCCAGAACTACAATTTAGGTTAGTTGGAATGTCTTTTGCTGTAATAGTCTGCTTGCCTCTTTCATAAACTTCCTAAGTTTATTTTCTAATTAAGTATTGCTATTTTGATTATTATTCATTGACTTATTTCTGAGTCTTAAGTAGACTACAAAAAGGTTTGAACTGAAAACTAGTAAGTCCTGTTTTGACTTCAATCCACCATATTTATTTTACACACACATGTACTTGCATATATATTTTGGAAAGGGATTTAATTTTATTGTGGCGATACTGACTTTTGAGAGAGGGAATACAATCAGCTACAAGACTTTGTTTAAGCCTAGGAAGTAATGTTCAATATTGGGATTTGAAATGTCAGCATTCTGCTTGGTAAATAGGAAAATATGTAATTTTTTTTCTAATGCTATTACTACTGTTATTACTACCAAAGAACACTTTTTTCAGAAAAAAATTAAAGATTTGAATATTTAGTTACTTTATATTACTAGTACTTCAATGAAACTTTATGCATGTCTTGCCACAGATAACTTTTAGATATAGCTGTATGCATGAGTTTTTTATCTGTTTACCTTAGTAACAGGTTACTGATTCCTTTCTTTTGGGTTATCCAAATATCCAAGAATAGCATAGTTTATGCAATTTTGATTTTCATCCAGCGGTGCTTGGTTGCACAGTAGAGTGTGTGGCTCATGTGACAAACACCGGATGGCCAGGAGAGGAAATTGCATGTCAGCTTGCAAGAGGCTTGATCAGGTTTGTGTTTGAGTTTGTTTTTAATTCTCATGTTTTATTTTAAATACATTTGTACTTGTTCCTGTTATAATGATCTGTCTATTTTTTTATTAATTTATTTTTTCTTCTTTTCATATAGAATAACTATTTTTATTTGTATATGCATTTTCTTGTACTTGGTTTTATTGCCTTATACCTCTATATTTTTATTAAGTTTGCATTGTATCCCACTTTCATCTTCTTTCATTTTCCTTCTGTCACTTTTCTTTGCAATCACTTTACAGCACCTTTCCCATTGTGCAACCATCTCAAAACATAACTTTTTTGTCCACAAGGTTGATAAGTACGTTCCATGTTGGACGTGGTAGAGCCCACAATTCCTACATGGGGAGGATGGTGACCCTGTCTTCATCCCTTGCTCTTATCCATCTGCTGTCACATCCATCGGGGAGTCTCACACAGGTAATGTTTCCTGTCAAGACATGTAATAATGTATGATTACAATGCATGTTGCAGAATCTTGCTTTCTCTTTCCTATAGTAATGTATTTATATTTTTTCATCAAGACTAAAGGATTTTGTTATGAATTACCAACCTCAGGATATTGGATCTTGGAGTGTTGAAGAGCAAGGCGATTGGTCATGGTTGGTGTCACTGTGGGTTTACCGAGATCCAGTTGTGACAAGTACTGGACTCACAGTAGCAACAGCATTGACAATTCAACCTCAGGGATCAAAGCTTCTGCACGAGAGTCTTACCCAAGTGTCTGGAGGGGTTTGGGGAGCAGCCCTTAGGTTGGTTTGCTTGTTATTCTTATGTTGTGAGATGTTGGCCTTTAGGATTACCCTCTGTTCTAAATGGTTTGCTATGGTGTTGATTTATGTTCTAACTACTAACAGGTCTTGAGTTTGATTCATATTTGTTTTAATAATCCCATGAAAGGAAACTGTTAGAAGTCCCTTTGATGAAGAGAATAGCTGACATTGATATTAGTTGGTAAAGCTTTCCTTAATCTGTTAGTCCATGACCCTCCTCTTGGAAACTGATTCAGATTTTGTGCCTATAATCTCTCTGGCTCTTACGTATTCATGTTTTTTTTTTCAGTGAATTTTAAAAGTTACAGTCTTATTTAATTCATATCGAGGCAATGTTTCTTTTTGTCTTTGCATACAAGATACTGTGTCTGTGCTCATATAATTTTATGGTCTGAATAATGGCATGCAGTAATAATATTTATGAAAATGATGATAAATGTGGCTGGGAACTGATACTTTGCATAGTAAAGGACTTTCAAAATAACCTCATTCATCCATACAAGCTATCTGCTGGCATCTGGTCGGAGTTGCCTTGTCCGAACACTGGCTGCGCAGCTCCTCATAAATTTGACAGAGGAAGAACCCACTGCCAATAGCCCATGGAGGTTTCCAGTGGTTTCAGACACTCTCACTGGGGTAAGTATACTAGGATTAATTATGCTGAATGTTTATGTAATGTTAGAGAATGGAAAGCATTTTTATTTACCTTTTTGTGCATATGAATATTTTTGTGGATTTTTTGTTTTGTGTGTGTGTGTGTGTGTGTGTGTCTAGAATATGTGTATAAGATGTATGAAAATAGTTTGTTTGTATGGGGGAAAATGTTTATACCCATTTATACTTCAGGCTATTCTTTCTTCATTCTGGTTGACTATATTTAAAGAATTGCTTTTTCTAATATGTATTTTTAAATTATATTACATTAGAATAATTTAACTATTCATATTTGAAGTAGCATAAATCATATAGATTTTCAAAGTTTAAAAGCCAAATTTTGGAAGCAATGCATCTATTAGATAATCATATTTTCACCAGGGTTCTGTGGAAGGGGTTCCAGCATTGATGGTACTGTTAAAGCACTGTAATTTCTTCAGTGTAATGTACCTATCTATGGCTAAACTATGGATTTACCAAGAGCAACCTATAGGAAACACTCATGATACCCCAAATGCTGCCTGGGACCTTTCCCTCAGCCGACTCAGCTCCTTTTGTGCACCAGGTAGTGAAGGTTTTACTCTTTGAATGAATTTAAGTAGTAGAAATTTGTAGGCCTCATTTACATTTTTCATTTGAATGATGTAACCTCATACATCAATGTTTTGGAAAGGTAAAGTTTTTATACAGGTCTGATATGGAAGACTAGGTTTATTAATGAAGTAGTACTGTTTCTCTAAATGTATATTAAGGTTGATTGGCTAGATGGGAGAATAGAGATTAAAAAAGTGGTATATTTATTAATATAAAATTGAAATCATTTTTGTTGTTATTGTATTTAGTCTCCTTGGCTTTAGGTAAACCCTGTACGTAATATATGGTATTTTCAGCTCCATTCTTGAAATCAGTTTGATATTTTTTTCCCAAGAAAGTAATGTACTATACTGCTTATGGTTTTCATCTAACTTGTGAAAAATCTTCATTTGCAGTCAGTACAGATGATCTTGGAGCCAGCCAAAGTGAGGTTGGATCTGAAGATTACAACCACAACACACCTTCACTAGTGTCATTGCAGCTTTATGAGACTCTTCTTAGGCTTCTCAACAACATTTTGCTTCTTAGGCCTTCACAAGTTATTCTAGAGCTTACATCACATGGAATTATATCCCTGGTGGTCAAGTAAGTAGTGTTTGATCAGGCCTAGAATTGTGCTTCATTAGGCCCAGCATAGAAACATATGCTATTGGTAGCCATTTTAAGGTTTTGAGAGATTCACAGTAGTTCATCTTGTTGTCTTTAACAGATAATTAATCAGTTCTTTGATATTTAGATAAGTATTCAAAGTTGATGTATATCTATTATTAATGGTTATCATTTAAGGTTTTAAAAATTCTCATGCCAACTTTGCTAATTGCCTTTCTTGTACAAATTTGGATTTTCTTGGCATATTTTGATTCATGTAATTATAATGCAATGACTTTTACCAGAAGTATACATATACTTGAAATATTTATGCAATATATGATCAGAATGTGGTGACTAACATAGTTTACTCATTTTTCAGACAGCTTCGTTATGTGGTGAGCCTCATCCAAACTTCTGAAGTTCACCTAAAAGTAGTTGAGACAGCCATGATATTTTTATGCACAGTACTGAAGTATGACCCTACACAAGTGCTGCCTCTTGCTAGAGATACAAGCCTAGGACATCTCACCCTTGTGGTATTGTCTTCAGGTAAATTACATGTTGCAATGTGTATTTATGTAATATTTGTTTATTAATTTTTGTTTCCAGATACAGAATGTTGACATGTTTAGTATGTGCTATTGTAGTTTTCTTTGGTTTCAGTTTTAATTTTAGTATTTTGTTTACTTTTTATAAACAAGTGTAGGGCGATGCCCTTATATTATATATAACATTTTAGTCCAGTTCATAATATATGTACTAAAAGTATTTCTGTAAAAAGCAACATAAAATGTCTGATAGAGACCAAAGAAGAGCCCATGTAGTACAGTTCAGGTGTTACAAATAGAAGTGTAGAAAGTAGTTTACCAGATGTAAGAATTTACTGCACTGACACTTGATAGATCAAAGAAGTGGAGAGTATTCCCTTGTCAGGTTATAAGAAAAGCATTGAATGATTACTTTTCTATACAGCATCAGTCTTCACACTAGTACTTTTTTACATTAAAACAGTAACAAACAAAATAAAGATGTGTGATAGATGTGACTCAAAGTGCAATAAAGTCCACATCATACATCAAGGAAATAAATGCAGATAGAAAAGCCAAATCATCAGGTGCATTACCATCAATTTAACTTATTCCACTCTTAACAAGACCATATAAGCCATTTACTAAAGAACATCTACTGTATTTTGCATATGGGAAAAGTTGTATATGGAGTCAGTACATCATTATCTTTGTTAATGATGATAATGATTATATGAACTAGAGTATGAAGGTAATTTTCTCATATTAACATCTTCATTGTGTTACAGTAGCATTTCATTATGATTTTCCTTATATTGCTAGTAAAATCAGCATATTGCACAGTAGTTTTTTCAGCCAGATGGATCTTATTTGTTATTTCTTTCTTTTAGTGGAATGATTTAATGTTTTATCTGGCAGTATAGTATATTCTCCTCAATTATATCCACTTACTCAGGCTTGGAAAACACCTCCATCTGCATGGTCTGCCTGGAGGTGCTGACATCCCTTGTATGGGCAGGAGACTGGGGTGCAGCACACATTCTTGAGTGGATTTCACTCTCTCCTGTCCACACCCTACAGCCAGTAGTAGCCTCCCTCCACAGTACAGCCCCTCTTGGACTCCAGGCTGCAGCGGCTTCATTTGTGTCCAGTCTCCTTGCAAGTGTCTATTCAAGTGATGTTACAGCTCATCATGATCAGGAAGCTACCCTTGCAAACATCTTGGATGTGCCTGTGAGGTTATTGAATGATCAGGTAACCATGATATTTACTTTATTGAAGTTTATTACAGTAGAGAAGGTAATTTATATAAATCTTGTAAAAAGCATATTTACTTTTGAATGTATGAAATAGTATATTAGGTATGTTAATTGAAGATCTTTTTGTTTGTGTTTCCTATAGAGTCAGATAATTTATTAATCATATATTTGGATTCAAGGATGTTTCTCCTGGTTGGGAACTCTGTAGACATCTGATCCAGCTTGTGTGTGATGAAAATGAAATCAAGGACACAGCAAGCAACACTACAACAAAGGTAATTTATGCAAGACTATTGTGTATAGCACTTGCTTGGAACAAATTATGATTTATTTTAATTGGTAAAATGAATATACATTAACATCATGCTCCATTTCCACAGTTAAAAGGGAGTCACAATCCAGAACATCAGCACCTCCTCCTTGAGTGTTTGAAGCTCCTACTCCTGGCTTCAGAAGGTGCCAGAGAAGCAGCACATCATCTGCGTCTGTCATTCATTCCTTTTCTGATGAGGCCTTTGTCCCAGCTTACAAACAAGATCCAAGACATCAATATTCACATCACTACTCAGCTTATGAATAAAAAGGTATATTATTGGCCTCAGTAGTCTCATGATATCAATCTTTCTTTACAGTCTAGCATTTCGTTACATAAAAATTATATAATCTGCTTTGCAGGAAATCAAGGAAGATGCCTTTTTAGCAATCCAATATCTAGAAGTGGCCAACAACTGGGTAAAAGGCAGGGGACGCTGGATTGAAACTGTAGGAGAGGTCTTGGTCCCTCTCCTTCACCAGCTGTGGACACCAGCCCTCCGTACTCCTCCCCTCCTCACAGCCATGTTAACATTCATGGTGACAGCGTCTGCACACCATCAGGGTAACTAATAATGCTGTTCTTTCCCATATATGATACTTGTTTCTGAACCTTTATAACAGTATAAATGCCAGCAGTGCTAGTGTAGTCTGATTCATTCATATTGTAAAGAGGTGTGGCAATTTGTTAAGTATCCTTCATCGTTTGTAATATTAATTTACTTTCAGCCTGCTTGTTCCTGACACGCACAAGTGGACTGCCTGGTGTAGCACTGAGTGCTACACGCACAAGTCGACCTCTTTTAGCATGTGTTACTACATTAGTTTACCAGCAGTTAGCAAGACTTCCTAACTATACCAGGGGATCACATATAGGGTTCAAAGATCTACCCAAAGAGAGGTTTATTCAGGCCATCTCATTATTAACTAACTGTGCACGGTTGCAAGAATGTACTCTGATTATGAATAAGGTAAATATCTCAGAATAGTCTAGTACTTCACTTTTTGTCTGATATTGTGATAAAAAAAATATATGACCAGCAAATCTTTTGGAAAGAAAATTGTGAACTGTCAGGAGTCATTTAAGATTACCAGTAAATTTAAAACCTCCATAATAGGCTAATGTATCATGTTCTCTTCTTCATCATAATGTTAGATAAACTCAGTCTATTATTCTTGCAGTGTGACCTAGTAAGTGCCCTAATGAAATGGCTAGACAGTAAACAGGCACTGGAGGATGGCATGACAGTCACAGGCAGCATTGTCAAGCTTATGGTGGTTCTCACTACACATCAGGAGGTGCAGATGTCTGTCTGTAAGGCAAGTATTCGGTATTTTTACAATTTGGTTTGGTAATCTTCCATGATTTGTTTCATTCACTAGTACAACATGAATCACAAACTTTTACTATTACAAATATATACTACCTTTTTTATTTGTACTTTCTAAAGATTTTAAAGAAAGATTTCTATTGCAGACTTAAGGGCTCAGGGATTTAGAATTCATATATGTTTGCAACTTGGTGTTATCCTGCTCTTCCACATTTATTGTGTTTATTGTTTTATGAAGGACTATCACCAAGCAGCTTAGACTTTTTTTTCTTTTGCAGTATTTTTACTTCAGTGCTTGCTCATTCAATATGGCTGTCAGAGTAGATGCAGTACTTGTAAACTAGTAAAAAATATGAAGAGCACAAACTCATTATTATTACCACCTGGAGCAAAGGCAAATCTAGATTACTCAAATCACCCAATGAAGGATGTTATGGATGTCTCTATTACATTTCCCTCATTTGGAATCATGGGAAGAAATACACATTTTACAGAAATTGTTTCAAGTGTAGACTACTCTGAATGATCATTAATCTCTGGGCTTCCAGACATATGGTTGGGTAGGCACCCTTCGTGACCTCATTCTCCAACCCAGCCTTAAAATTGAAGCCCTTTTGATTGCTGCAAACTTATCAAGAAATCATCTGTGTGCTCAGGCTCTGCTGTCTTCAGGTAAGAGTACCAAATTTGTGGAGAAAAATATTTTATATATTTTTGGGTGGTCTTGTTACCAATTATGATTGCATTTATATTTTTAAAATCAAAGCTACCCAAAGTTATTCAAGATATTTTGGTGTAAAATACTGCTGGCATGTCCTATTAGATACTCTTTATAAGAAGTTCACCAGCCACCTCTCATAAACAGTTTACTAATCACTTGTTATAGATAGTATGCATACAAAAAAGTTTGGGGTTTCATGCTAACTTAAGAGGACAGTATGCTAAGTTTTGAGTTTGGTATACTTTGATGTAGTATAGTGTGGTATGTGTATGGACTGATACTTATTCATTTATATTGATTTTCATAATAGATCTAATTTTCTTTAATTTCATTCATAACTTTCATCATGTAAATTTTGGGATGGATAACAGAACCTTGGTATATGAATTACAATGTTGTTTATGTAAGTGGATGATTTATTATGCCACTGTTCATGAGATCATGTTTAAGTTCAAAATTTGTTAAGAAATAATGGATACCTAGCTATGTGTGTACTGTTTACTGTCATCACTATGTTAAATGATTCAATGC
>NC_091582.1:8583853-8588853 GCF_042767895.1 Penaeus vannamei
TCATGCATAACCTTGACTATGAAGGGGCCAAAGAATCCCTTGATGACAGATTCCCTTTTGTTGAGTATGCCTTTCCGAAATGTGCTTTTTTGTACTGCATGTAGCATTATCTGTGCCATATGACATGAAATGAAAGGCGGAGAGAAAGAAGAGAGGTGAGAGGGGAGAGGGAGAGAAAGAAGAGAGATGAGAGGGGAGAGGAAGAGTAAGAAGAGAGAGACGGGGGAGAGGGAGATGGAGAGCGAGAGAAAGAAAAGAGAGATGGGGGGGGAGGAAGAGGGAGTGAAAGAGTGATGGGGGGGGGAGGAAGAAGGAGTGAGAGAGAGAGAGAAAGAAGAGAGAGATGAGAGGGGAGAGGAAGAGAGAGAGAAAGGAGAAATAGGGGAGGAGACAAAGAAGAGAGAGATGGAGAGGAAGAGGAGAGAGAGGGAGTGGAGGCAGAGGGAGAAGGGAAAGGAAGAGGGAGAGGTAGGGAAAGGAAGAGGGAGAGAGGGGGAAGAGGAAAAATGAGAGAGGGAGGAGAAGAAGAGGGAGAGATGGAGAAGAAGAGGGAGAGATGGAGAAGAAGAGGGAGAGATGGGGGAGAAGAAAAGAGAGAGAGAGAGATGGGGGTTAAGAGGAAGAGGGAGAAAAGGGGAAGGAGAGGGAGAAAGGGAAGAGAGAGAGAGAGAGAGAGTGAGTGTGTGTGTGTGTGTGTATGGGCATGTGTATGTGAGTGTATATGTATGTGTATTCGCATGTGTGTGTGTGTGTGTGTGTGTCTGAAAATAAAGGATGAAATAATGCCTGTGAGAAAATATTTCAAAAACTCGTTTCACACCGTTGTTAGCGTTGATTTTTCTTGAGGTTTATGGCAGAGACAAAGGGAAACATGAGAAAGCCACAACTGATGACACAGAGGCACTCAACTGACCCCTTTCTGCCAGGGCCGATCACGTGCTGGACCCTGAAGTGTTTCAACGACCGGAAATAAAAGCAAAACTGAAAGCGGTGCCCAAGCCCGGAGATCGCCTGGCGCAGGTCCTCAAACTCGAGGAACCAAGATGCATCAAAACCCATATGCCCTTCTCACTCCTCCCGCCCAAAATCCTTGACACTTGCAAGGTGCGTTCAGGAACCTACGAAATTATGCTCAAAGTAATGGTGCTGATTAGGTTCGCTGGTCGAAAAAAGCCACGAAAACTGAAGTTCATGAGGTGATCGTGGCATGCAATATTTATCATTGTGATTCCCCAGTAGTAGAACTGAAACCCTTTATACTCCATATAAAGTATGCCAATTCCCAGCATACATACCAGTATTCCGAATCCGTAGGAATGAGTGTAACAACATAAGTAATCTTCTTCAGGTAATATACGTAGCAAGGGATCCACGAGATGTTGTCGTCTCGTATTACCATCACCACCGGATGTGGATCACGCACGGTTTTCAGGGAGATTTCAAGGCGTTCTTCGACTATTTTCTTAAAGAACAAGGTAAATACACGCTTTTAGAATAATAATTTGAATTTCTACGGGATTTCGTCTACCATGATCATCTATTTGTTTATTGTTTGAAGGAGAATAAATAATATTTTGTAACATTGTAATCTATACAAAATTAGTCATTTTGATATATTTCCCACTCGGCTAATCTCTTTGCTTCAGTTATGTGGTCCCCCTTCTGGGAGCACCTGAGAGAGGCCTGGGAAAGACGCAGTCACTCAAATCTCCTCATCTTGACATACGATCAGTTGAAGGAAGACTTACCTGCTGTCATCAGAAAAGTCGCTGGCTTCCTTGGTGAGGTGATGCGTTGTTTTGCATTTGACGGGTCAGTTGCGTGCACAAGGCTGTGAAACTTTTGGAGATGCTAATCCTTATCTTTCAGAAATGCCCTTACGTAATATACATTAGAGTGCATAAAGTTGATTTTGATCTTTAGAGTTCTACCTTTTTATTTGCTATATGATGCTAGACTGATAAGGTAATTCTGTCTCAGGCAAAGAAGTGTCACAGGAAGAAACAAACAAACTGGCAAACCATCTGCATTTTGACTCCATGAAGAACAACCCCGCAGTCAATGCGGTCGCAGACGCTTCCACGGGCCTCCTGGACTTGAAGGAAGGGGGATTCGTGAGGAAGGGTAATGTTTAATGGTTAATGTTTGAAAATAAATGTGCTAGGCATCAAAGGCCATATAACACTATGGTAAAGTATTGGTTCGGAAAGAAAAAGGGTAGGCTTCCTTTTACTTTTTTCATTACCTTTATGTTTTTTATTATTATTTTATTATGTCCTCTCCTACGGACGTGTTAAGCTAAATAAGGGCAATGTTTTTTGTTTCGAGACTCATGCCATAAAATAACATGACGCTGGTTTTGCCTTTTAGTAGATTTCTTTCTTTCCTTTCTAGTAGATTACATTCTTTTCTGATGCGCTTTTGTTACTATTTCAGATTTAAGTCTCGATGACATTCCTTCTTGTTAGAATTATTTTGATAAATTACACTTTTACTTTTAGAGCCGTCAGTTATTTCACGTTTATTTTACCTTATTTCTTGTGCTTTATTATGCTCTACATACAGCTTTCTTTCTTTTTTTATGCTTCACGTTCTTTACGGTTCTTTAAGATTCACGCTAACTGATTATTATCATATATCGTTATAATTATTACCATGACGTTATATTTGTTCTTATTTCCCTTAAGATTTGCATTTCATGAATACTTTTACCCCAAGGGAAATCTGGAGGCTGGAAGAGTTATTTTGATGACGATATGAAAGAGAAATTTCATACGTGGATGCTGGAGAAAGGTGGCAACTTAGCGAAGGAATTCAAATGGATGAAATGAATTCCGCTTTTACTTTACGTGAAGGTTAGTAAAATGAACCTCGTCCATGTTGACAAATGTAGAAAAGGGATGGATGAGAATGCATACGCTCACATTCTCATTCATAACTTTTCTATGAAGGTTAGTTCGTATTAAGGTTTATTAGTATTAAGGAGCAAAAAGAATAATTCGATAGATAGAAGTTAATAGATGTTTTAATATCATTAAGTACCCTCAAGTTTAATCAGGAATGTTATTTGATATTGTTGACTTTGGATGAGAATGCTGCTGAACATGCCTACCTTATCAAAACTGCATCTGAAGAAATAAACAGACCTTTAAAAATATGAAACCACATTCCCCTTCGTGAAGTCAAGCTTGTACTGAATAGCCACTGCAGTAATATTCTAATTAATCTGACTAACACATTCAAATTCCAGATGAACCACCCATGGATCAGTCCGCCAATCTTCCTCCAAGTTCCGTTGACGCAAGAAAGATCCATATCCATCACAGGAACATTGATTTATGCTCAAATATTTACAGATAATGCCCTTGCTAGTTCCCCATTTCAACGCAGAAAATATGAAGTCTTGGAATCACATGGATAGTACAATGAATAAATATGGAAGTAGATAGTTTTGTTATACTATTTTTTTAACGTTTAACTTTTAATTGTAGATATATATAATCGTTCAGAGATTATGTAGGTGTATGACACTTGTACTTACTGGAAGTGAATTAAAAACAAATATTAGATTCAGTATTGTATTGGCTTGTTTATGATTTGCATTCATGTTTATACTACATACAAAAAGCTTTTCGGTATAATGTGCACAAGTTAGGTACCAAAACATTAAAGGTGCTTTGATACTGACAGTTCTGTGATTTTTAAGGTGTTTAGGCAAGCTGCAAGATTTAGAGTTTGTTACATATTTTCTATTATCAGTTTTGTTATGAATATATCTGATATTCTAATTTTGTTAATAGAAAGAAAATGTGTGCATATAAGAGACATAGTGAGGTAGATACCCAAGGATAAACTTCTAACACATGTTTTTTTAATGAACCTTATTTATAGTTCTATATGTTGTCTATTTTTTGAAGTATCTGTAGAAGGAATGCTTATAATATTTCAACCGTTCACAGTTTCATAATGGAGGTCATAATAACAGGAAATTACTGTCAATGTCTAAGTGGTGCTCTTGGTATCTTAGTGTTCTGAAGACAAAATAAAGTCATTGATATCTATATTATTGGTTTATTTATAATATATATATGTGTGTTACATTTATAGATTATTATATATTGAGTATACATTTAATGAGTTCCTTTATATGTATATTTGGCAAGTGGTTGCAAACCCAGTTGCATCTGAAGCCAATTACTCCAGTGCACTGATTCAATAAAACAATGTACACTCTCCGTTATACCTTTGTAATATTTAACTTGATGATGACTTTTCTACGCATCCTTTTTTTTTAGATATCAAGTGATATCTAAATCATTGCATCCTAAAATCATTGTATCACTAAAATTTTAAAGGTATTTGTTGCAAGTTAGATTATTCCAGATTAACATGATCAAAATTTGTGACATTATTTCCACGAACGCACAATGTATCCCATATATGCTGTACTATTTCTTTTACCATGGTTGTATGTGCATGTGCATGTACATACAACAAATAAATTTTGCTTAACGTGCAGGTATAACAAATATCTCCACAGACAGACAGAATTTTCCTTGTTCAGCTTAATGTACAAGTATAGCATATTTCCATAGATAAGACAGTTGTGCTCCCATCTGAATATTCTTTACCTACAATATCCATCTTGCTCTGCATCTCTCAACGCCCATTCGCAAATCATCCACTGGTCTTGGCTCGCCAGTTCCTTGAGACTGCCGTGAAAACACTCAAGCCACAGAGAATACCGGCCTGTGCGTCCCTGCGGAATCCGCTGGCGCTCACACGGAACAGAAGCCACACAATTAGCACAAGGGCTTCTTCACTTGGCCGCCTAACACAGTGTGCTTATAACATAATAGAATACTTGGGTATATGTGTATCCGAATACAATATATATGTATGTTTATGTATGTATACGTGTGTTGTGTAATATATATTTATATTTATATGATAGAGAGTAAGAGGGAGGGGGTAGAGAGAGATAGAAAGAGGGATGGGGG
>NC_091582.1:8593853-8596353 GCF_042767895.1 Penaeus vannamei
AGAGAGAGAGAGGACAGAGAGAGAGAGAGAGAGAGAGAGAGAGAGAGAGAGAGAGAGAGAGAGAGAGAGAGAGAGAGAGAGAGAGAGAGAGAGAGAGAGAGAGAGAGAGAGAGAGAGAGAGAGAGAGAGAGAGGACAGAGAGAGAGAGAGAGAGAGAGAGAGAGAGAGAGAGAGAGAGAGAGAGAGAGAGAGAGAGAGAGAGAGAGAGAGAGAGAGAGAGGACAGAGAGAGAGAGAGAGAGAGAGAGAGAGAGAGAGAGAGAGACAGAGAGAGAGAGAGAGAGAGAGAGAGACAGAGAGAGAGAGAGAGAGAGAGAGAGAGAGAGAGACAGAGAGAGAGAGGACAGAGAGGACAGAGAGGACAGAGAGGACAGAGAGGACAGAGAGGACAGAGAGGACAGAGGACAGAGAGGACAGAGAGGACAGAGAGGACAGAGAGGACAGAGAGAGAGAGAGAGAGAGGACAGAGAGAGACAGAGAGAGAGAGACAGAGAGAGAGAGAGACAGAGAGAGAGAGAGAGAGAGAGAGAGAGAGAGAGAGAGAGAGAGAGAGAGAGAGAGAGGACAGAAAGAGAGAGAAAAAAAAGAAAAGGAAAAGGAAAGCAAAGGAAAAGAAAAGAAGAGAGACAGAGAGAGGGGGGGAGGGAGAGAGAGAATGGGGGGGAGGAGGGAAAGGGAGGTGGAGAGTGAGCTTGTGTGTATGTTTGACTGTGTGCGTGTGGGTGTTTTTTGATGGATGGATGTACTTGTGTATGTTCGCCTTTGATTGTGCGCGCGTAAACACTCTGAATAAAGCTATTTTGAGGGAAGCACAGGAAGAACCCAAGAATGTGTAGAACAGAAGACCTAAAAGCACCCCGTTGAGAATAATCTTTAAGTCAATGTGAAACATGGCAGGGCAAAACCATCCTGTTATGCTCTTAATTCGTCGTAGCATTATACTGTCTTGGGATACAAGCTCGTCATTTTATAGGAGTAATTCTGTTCAATTTATCATTAAAAAGGACTTGCCACTTTTATACTTTTTAAGTTCAGTAAATATGTCTGCATTCGGTTGCCTCATTTCTCAGTATTGCATTGTGAAACGTTGGGTTTTTGTCTTGACTGGATTAAATTATCCTGTTTTGTGAATCTTATTTCATTAAAATATCTGTTATTTAGCATTACTTATTATTTGTTAATTCAATTTCTATATAATAATTTCAATATAATACAACACTGGTGTAAATAAAACATCTGGAGCACCACAGACTCCTAAACAAGAAACATGCTATACGTAAAAACACAACAGTAAAAGAAACTATATTTCTCTGAAACGGGTTTACTAAAACCACTCGTTCAATTTGATGATTTATTGAAACTCAAACAATACTTGTGTCAGACAAGACACATATGCACAATCAATAAAAAAATCATTAACTGCTTACATCCTTGAAATATTTATTGCCATAACATTAAAACTGTGAAACACTTTCCTCAGTAAAGATGGCGAGTGTGTCAGGGAGCCAGGCAGGGGTGGTCGGCACAAGATGCGGGCGCTTGTACACGAGCCGCGCCCGACATCACTGATTGTACTAGCATCATCCCCGGACCAGCCAGCAGGCGTCGCTAGGCCACGGCGCTGCGGTCCGAGGTCGGCTCCGGGCCGCTCCTCTGCCGCCCGGCCTCCCTCGCTGCGGCTCCGTTCGGCTCAGGGCGCAGAGGCAACACTACGCGCTCATCAACCCTCACCTGCCCACCCGCCCACACTGTGGGGGTATAAAACCGTGGGCGGTGAGAGTCACACCACACCCTGGTCGGCTGCCTGGCACTCGTGGCACGCCCTTCCCAAACATGGACAAACTAGCGCACCCAGTGTCCACTGACACTGCTGGTGCAAGATTTGGCATTAAGTTGGCACTAGGTTAACACTTTATAATTGGCACTTAAGTAATACTGTCCGTTTCCATGTCGGGGCAAGGATGGGCCACGCATACAACTAGTAACTACACGCGAACATAGTGACACGTGAAGAACAATGATATGTAAATCTGTGCCTAATACACAGTCCCCCTGTAAAGTACGAGTAGCCTCTCCTGCACTGACTAGCTGTAATGCTAACGCTGAAGATTCACCGAGTTGACGAGGCGGCCTTATGTTGTGTCAGGCTGGCACCGACGGCCCGCCCGCGGCGCCCCCGCCCGGCAAACCCCGCGACGCCCTCGTACGTGCGGCCTGTGGCCTGGCCAGACTTTGGCCATCGCCGCTCGACTGGCTTAAATACGGAGATATGTGAAGTAACATGTACTCTGAAAAGAGGTGTCTCGGCGCGCACGTGCGAGGGCGGTCGGCCCGTGCTCAGGTGTGTGTGAGGGCCGCGGGTGAGCGAGCGCGGGCGCCACGAGGCCGCGCGTCAGTGTCACCCACATTTCACTTCGCTGCTGCGTAGACACACGGGTTCAGGCGTCAGAAGTAGATACCGTACAAGAAAACAGTATAAAACAACGTCGCCGTTAGCTGAA
>NC_091582.1:8598853-8608853 GCF_042767895.1 Penaeus vannamei
TTTTTGTCATTTCCATAAATTGCTCTTTCTCCTCTTTAACAACAAATTGTTTCATATATTCTTTTTTTTCTACTGCGTCACGCTCAGTAAAGTTACAGATCCTAATTTAGATTACGTAAGTGAGCAATGTTAAAATTCACAGCTCCTTGACTCTTCTAATTTGTTTATAATAATTACAAAGGTAGAGAGATGAGAGCGAAGGCCGCCGGGAAGCCCGGGCGGCACCTCTCGCCAGTCTCACATGGAATGGCTGGATCAGCGGCTGTACGCTGCACTCACGCCAGCGCTCCGGCACCGGCGTGTCTCTAGAGGGTCCTAGAGGTGTTCTAGAGGGTCCTGGTGCAGCTAGTGAGACTACGGGGGAGGGGCTGGCTCACCCCGCCACGGGTGTCCGCTGAGCCACGGCCCCGCGCCCGCCCTCGGCCCTCGCGCGCCTGCCGGCACCGTTGCCGCGAAGCCTCTTACAACTAATGCTTCACACACATATATAAAATTATATCTTTCATAATTATTGTAATAATATTAATAAACTATCAATAAATACGAAACAATGCCATTTGTCATTCACATTCACAAATATAATGATATCAAACACGAGAGAGAAAGCGCATTTGACCTTGACTAGCTACATAACTGAGTGGTTTGTGACAGGTGTGAGGCGGCGGCGGCAGAGCAGCGCGCGCGCGCGTCAGGCGAGAGGCGGCCATTGGGGCTATGGGGGAGGGGGAGGGGAGGGGTCGCGCGGCTGCTGGGGAAGGTCCCCTGCTCGCGGCAGAGGTCGTGGCGGGGGTCGTCCTGGGGTCTGAGGCAGACAAGAGGCGTGTGCAGCGCGGTCGAGTGCGGTACACACTGACAGTTGGTCGACTTCTGGTGATGAGGGGGTCAGGGACTCGTAGAAACTTTACGTTATCTAAGACTAAACATTGTGGCAATACCTTAATAATAATTTAAAACGTGTTTTATCACCATATACTACAGTATGATTAAAAATCAATGACATGCCATATGAAAACAATAAATAAATGCTTGGCACACATTCGACTAGACTTGAGGCCATACATGCCTCTCACAACTAGACAGTACATGGGACTAAAATATTAACGCTTACAAAGCCCTACAGACGTATGATAATATGTCTTTTACAAAACCCTGTGGAAGCCAATGGTAGCTTCATTTCATGAAGATCAGAAGGAAGCATAAGAAAATACTTTCAATTCTAGGAAACATCTAAAGCTTCGAGATAGAAATATTAAATATTTACCGACATTTACTATCTGATGCATCCAAGAACTTGTAGATAAGATTATAAAATTCAGAGTATCTACAGAACAACACCTCTATGTATACATAGCAGTAGATAACTATTTCTTTGTCATTACAGTAGTCTAAACCTAGAGATAAGCTCAACCCTATGATTGATCCGTCATGTACTGAAGGTGGAGTATTCATAAAAATATCATTTTCAGTTAATCGACTAAAATATCAAGCCTTTTCCACGTGTTAGCCTCTATATCAAGTGATCCAGTCAAACAGTATAAAATGGTACGCATGTATACAATACTTCAGTTATCACAGTCACATTTCTGGTTCCAGGTGGAGCAATCCGATGGTGTCGATGCTTGAGCAAACAAGGTTGGCGCAGGGGGTCAGGCAAGGTGGGGAGTAGCGGCCGCCCTGAAGGGATTAACTGAAAATGTTGTACACTGACCTACACAACTGAGTGGGGCTCGGTCCACAGCGCTCGTGCTACCTGCATCTACTCCGCTCGGCTGCCGGCCGAACCCCACGTACACCGAGAGTATAAAGTGGTAACTGTCGTAACGTGTGTTCGCTGAGGGCGCCTCCCAGTCACGCCACCGTGGCCGACCCGCCCCTCCACCGCTTGTCTCCAGTGGGCCACGCTGCCACCACCACCCACGCCCACGCGAATCCTGCTACCTCGTGACCAACACCTGAGGGACCAACACCCGCTAACCACCAACTAGACTTGTACCACCAAACATTTTATGAGTATTACTATCATTAGTATATCTTCTATATGACTGGTATCTAGAATGTGGAAAATTACATGTTCATAAAGACAACATTAGAGGTGTTGGCACGAGTGGTAGAGGTAGGTGGTGGCGCAGTGGTGGTGAGGGGCGCGGGTAGCTGGTGGTGCTGCTGAAGACCTGGCCAGACACCGGGTGCTGCATGGGAGGCTGGGCTGATGGTGGCCAGCTGCACTATGGGCCGCTCCTGAGGGGGGGTCCTGGGGGGGCCCCGGCGGTAGAGAGCGGCTGCGACGCTAGTGGGTGGTCGCATCAGTGGATAGGGGCACGCACGATGTGGTTGGGTGCCACGTAGTGATACCCCACGCCCGCCATGCCCAGTCCTGCTGTCTCCATCGCTATCCTGGAACACACACCCACGTCACACACCACACCGCTGGCAGGACCTTACAGCGTTAGCCTCCTAATCGACACTTAACATGGCAACCGTGCGAACTGTGCGGGCTTAATCTCCTCGTTTAATTATGATAAGTAATTAAAGAAACATTCTCTTTAATGGCAAAGTAAAAAGGAAAAAAAATAATAGTTAGTCCTGTGGAGGCGACATGATACACCCGTTCCCGCCCTTCTTCCCTGGCTCAGCCTATTTGTGATCCTAGCATCTCCCTTCCAGGACTCTAGTCTCTTCCATCATCTTGGTATTGAACTTTTGTCACCAGAAACACCTCTTTAATTAATCTCTTCACTGTGACTTCCAAACTTTCAGTGGTTAATAACAATTATAAGAATAAAAGAAATGTTAGGATTTTAGTAATTGAAATTTTAGAAGCTTGTATCTTTTAGTTGTGAATAGTCTTCGATCAGTATGGATATGGCCAGTCAATAGCAACGGTTCTCTTAGCATGACTGAGTACAATTTCTTCCCCACGTGCCTAAGTGACCAAGAGCGCCACTGGTGTTGTGGCTCACTCCTGGGTGGTGTTGAGGGTGTTTTGGTTGGGACTGGTATAGGAACAGTGGTTGTTTGGGGTAATGTTTAGTTTGGCCGTGAGGGAAGGTATGTGACAAGGTAGGTAGGGGGTTCCCCGCGGTGAGGACTTACCTGGCGGGGGTGAGAGCGCAGGTGCTCGGGCGCGATGTTCACCAGAAGGCTGGTTGGCTCAATGGCCACGCACATGTCCCTTTAGTGTTACATCTGTCCTAGGTTACTGCCGCTCCCTTCTACAAGGTGCCGCTCGTCGACCACACCAGGTGAGAGCTACATGCCAGTTATGAGGGGTCGACAAGGTATGTGTTGTAGAAGGGAGCTTTATTTTTTTCAAGGCAGGCAGGGTGGTGTTGAGGTGTCGGGCGGCGCCAGGTGGAGGCGGTAGTGGTGGTAGGAAGGTAGGAATCACCACGGGTCAGGATAGGATTGTAATGAAAGGCTTTATCTTCCTCAAACTTTACACTTGTTTAATATCTAGTGGAAGAAACATTCACATATTGAGCTTACGATTGAACACCAGTACTTCTAAAGAGACAATTAACTTATTGCAAAACTGTACATTCCATACATTATGATGAAAAAGGAAAACAGCTGAGTTTTGTACCCACATGTACTTTTCAATGAATTACTTAAAACACATTAAGTATGTAGTAGTAATTAATGCCATATCCTAAAGTGACTAAACCGAGCAACTACGGCACACGTGCTCAGCCTTTTGCGATGCTAAATTATGAGATAGACAGATAGAGAGGGAGAGACAGATAGAGAAAGACAGTGAGAGAGAGAGAAAGAGAGAGGCAGAGAAGAGAGAGGCGGTGAATCTGGTCACAGTGCCCAGCTTTCCTCCAAATCCCCAAGCCGCTTTGGGGCGAGGCACTCAGGGCCGCTCACCGTCTGTGCCCTAAATCATCAACTAATTCTTAAAAGCTTAGTATGTACATCTCTCGCTTCAATACTCTTTTACTATATTTTTGGGGTAATATTTTTTTGGGACTTGACAATTTTTAGTCTTTTCTTATATATATATATTTTTATATTAATTGTTAAAACGTGTGAATCTGAGACTGTCACCAGATGAACCATGACTAACAAACACAGTAACCATGCATGACGTTTACAGAGAACTCTAGGAAACTTGTGACAATGCAAACTTGCTTTCAGCTTCTTCTGCTTGATGCCGTTATAAAAAACAACAGGAAACAAAGAATCAATTGTCCTAACTGATATGTTTAGTTGAGAGGTGGCAGGTGGTCTGGGCTGGACTGAACAGCGGAGACCACCTTGTATAACAAGCAGCTGCTGGCCTAGTGACAGTGACCATCTGACACCAACACGCACAGGCCTCGCCACGCGCCCGCGCCCACCTCACATGGCTCGCGCCCCTGCCTGCTAGCGGGCTGGGCGAGCGCTGCGGGCGTGGGCGCCTCGTGTGCCGAGGGCTGTTCCTACTCAGATCTGAAAAGTGTGGCGCTCTCTGATCCCAGCGGCACGTGAGGGTGGCCCGCTCCCGCCGCCGGTAGCAGCGGGCGGCGAGGGCGGGCGCGGTGCCGCCGGGGTGAGGGGGCGCCGACACGCGGGAAAACTGAGTCCCCATGTATGTTGGGGCGCCACGGGGTTCATCAGGAGTGGAGGATGAGGACGCTCTGCGCCCGGAGAGGAGCGGGGCCCCCTGGGAGAGGATCAGGTCTAGTAGGGTGCGAACTTGCTGCGCTTGTTCTCCTTGGGGGTGCCATTAGTGGGCTGGTGGGCGGAGGCTTGGGCGCGGAGCTTGGGTTGGTAGGCCTTGTTGTGCCTGTGGGCAGCCGCAATACCGGCCAGGCCCTGGGAGGAGTCTGGGGCGAGCAGGGAGGTGAGGGAGGACAGGCCCTGCAGGCCGGTCAGGGAGGACAAGGCGTTCAGGGCTTGCGGGTTCTTGAGCAGCTGGGCCAGGGGGATGGCACTGGGGCTCAGCCCACCCGACCCGGTCGACCCGCCCTTACTTACTTCAAGCTGCGCCTTGTGCAGTTCCATGCTGGGGGAGATAAGGGGCCGCAACGTTATCACTGGCACACTACGCCGCCACACCGCCCACACACCCGCCCAGCACCCTCACACCAGCTCCCACCCACGCTCAAGTCCACTACATGTACTGCTGCTGACTACGTGCTTACACTCCCCAGGCCGCACGGCGCGGGCAGTGCTCGCCGCCGACGCCAGGGCGGGGCAGGCGAAGGCCGGCCCGGCGGCGTCGGCACCTGAGCGAGAGCTAGAAGACTTGAGCGTGGGCAAGGCAAGCGGCGGGGGCGTGGGGGGGCGGTGCGGGGGCGCGCGCGGCGAGACCAGAGGAAAGGGATGAGATAAGCCATGTTATCGCTTCATGGAGGTACGATGCTCCATTGGATTACTGGATTATCACTTGGATTTTTGGAATAATGGATAAGGACGTCCCCTGACAGGTTGTGGAAACTACTACTGTACAATGACCAAATGACAAGAGCACATACTGGAGTGACATGTAAGGGACAACCTGGCAGTGAGACGACCATGTAAGGATAGCTGACACATCGGGATATGACTGGGTATGAAAGAATGAGAAAAAGCTTTCAAGAATTCTGAATACATAGACTAGGATTTTCTTGTGTTGGATCATTGTGCTATATTCAGCTATGTTGGAAAATTGCAGATATTTAATAAAATTCAAACAAAAAATACAATGTGTTGAAAACTAGTGTTACGCAAAGAGCTGTAAAGAAAGAAAGAGTGAGAAGCAGAATTCATGGTTAACGAAACAGTTCACACCAGAGTACTGAACAGAATAAGAAAATAATAAAAGAGACTTTTTATCGCAGAAGCCTAGCGGACAGGACGACCATTAGTGGTATGACTGATGAATGTTAGCTTAATTCTGATCTGCTGTCACTCTGGAAGAACTGAAATAAGCAGGATCTGAGCACAAGCAAAGAACAACTACAGGGGACTTGGTATAACGCCCGCACTCGCCAATGCATCACACAGTGAACTTTCTCTTTGCAATACAAAGACATTGAACGAAGCGATGGTTCTGACACAGCCAGGCAAGGCAAGGAAGTGTTGGCTTGCCGTCCGTGCCTGGCGGGTGCGGGCTCTAATGGAGTCAAATGAAGAGCGAGAGAACTAAAGGGACGAAACAGCAACCTGATGAAGAAGGTCCCACCACCCGGAAGGAAGGAGGCGCTCGGAGGGATCTCCGCAAGGGAGTGTCATGCAAGGGGAAGGGCGAGGGGACGAGGAACGAGAGGGGAGAGGAGAGGGGAAGGGGTGGATAACTGTATGTGAAGATAGATAAAAGAAGAGAAAAGAAAAAGTGGAGAATGAAAGAGAAATAAAGAGAGAGATGACACAACCACAAGTTCCCAGCAAGACAGGACAGACCCAGGACATTACGGGAGGGTATGAGGGGTGGGGGAGAGGTAATGGTGGAAAGGAAAATCGGGTACAACAACTTACCAAAAAGGGTCAAGGCCGGGGGCCGCCTCAAGCTAGGAGGTCCACCGGCCTGCCAACGCCAGCTGCAAAGGCGCTTGCAGCTAGGGCAGGCCGGTGGACGCAAGGGAAAGACACAGACCCCATTCCCACCACACAAGATGCCCAAAAGCATTCAAAGCGTCTAGGCTAATGTTCTGATAAACCGTTAACTGTGAGCCACAGAGATGAAAAGAATAATCTAATGTAAATGAAGCTTGACCGCTTGGCGCATAGTGTGTGGACAGGGCGGGGCAGGGCTCCCGGCCTGGACTCCCTTCTGCCACGGCTGTGGAGAGGTGATGTGTGGAGGTGGGCTTGCGATTGAGGCCCGATTGAGTGAGGACTTTTAAAGGACTTTGAAGGATCAGAGGTAAAGGACAAGGGACTTACCACGCGAGAATGGAACTGCACTTTTGGCGTCGATAATTGATAATAATAATAAATAATAAATAAATAATATTGATAATCATAGTAACGATATCAATAATAAATAATCATAATGCTCTTTTCAGTAATCATAATAAAATAAATAAACATAAATAAAAATAATATGAAGGAAATATAGTGGCAAGACCTGAAGCCAGTCGTTATAAGGTTAAGGAATACTGAGGTTTTGGTCAACGTTTTTGCTTTTGTTTATTGATTTAGCTCATTTATGGTTGCTTGAATGGAGGGAGCAGAGGCATGCAGGCCCCTGTCCGTTTCTTGTGTACCAGAACGATGTTAACCAGTACATACCTTCAGTCCTTACGGGCGCTGGGACCTCACAGTACTGTGGAAATAGACCCACACGCGTCAACACATGACCAGTGGGCGGTTGTGCCGCGAAAAGTTTGCCATCACCCACACATTATCAACAAGTTTGCGATGCAAGGACAAAACAACTAGACCTTTTATTCTGATTTTACTGACGCAAAAATGAAATCTTTTTTCCTCTGTCTTCCCTTCGTATGCAGGAGTGAATGGTTTACAACATAGATTCTCTGGGCAAAGCACAACCCTCCACTTGGTGTAGGAAGTTAGCCTAGTCCTGTGGATGTGTTACATAGACCGAGTAACATGAGGCAAGAGAAGTGTCTGGGTGGTGGAGTGGAGTGGCGCAGAGGGGGGGCGGAGGAGCTGGGGTTGAGGGCCGGGCTTTTACCTGGTGTTGATGAGGTACTGCGCGAGAGCCACCTGGTCAGCGTTACCCTTGATAGTGATGGTTCGGTCTTGCTTGCTTGCGTCTTCTGAACCGTCATCATATTTGCTAATGGTGATCATGGCGCCTGTGATTTGCCTGAAAGTTATGTCCACAGTCAGTGTCCGATTCGACGGCAGCCACACGCACAAGTACGGGCATGCTGAACATTTAAATACACGGGTTTGCTACTTATGTGTTTAGGAAGAGAACCATTCATATGACATGCATACTGTCTTATTACACAAGGAATTACTATACAATTACCGACTTATCCTAAATAAATATATGCAAATATGAAATGCACAGACAAATGCAGCGCGGTCACTCCAAAGAAGAGCAACGCTCTCCAGGTGCGCCGGCGGGCGACGCCGGCGGGCATCGCTGCGGCCGATACTCACCTGATCTCGGCGATCTTCGTGCCTCCCTTGCCGATGATGCAGCCTATGAGCTCGTTGGGCACCGTCATCTCGTGAGTCTGTGAGCCGGGACCCGATCCTGCGGGGGTCCTCAGCTGCGAGCCAGCGAGGGCCGCCAAGGCTGCATCAGGGGGGGAGGAGAGCAAAAAATTAACATTCGAAGGTCTAGTACCAAGGAAAGAACATAAGAATAGGAGGGAAATGACACCTGGCGGCACCAACTACAATCACGTGAGCTTATCCACACATGACTGCTTATAATGTGTGGTGATGCAGAGTTGGTGCCGACAGGCGGTGCCAAAATCAAGTAAAGTCATGAGGTTGGTGGTCGCTGAATCGGGGGAGGTGGGGGTGGGGTGTTTGGTGCAAGTGCCGGGGGCGGCCACATGGCCCGAGTGAGCGGCAACTGCAACCTGTCTAGAGGCTCTTGACTTCAAAATCTCCAAACATAACATGTTAGATCTCCCAAAGTGAGAACGAGAGCAAAGAAAAAGGAGACAGAAAGAAATAAAGAAAGAACGAGAGAAGGACCCCTGGCACGGGTTGAGTCTTAAATCTCGTATTAACAATTTCTTTGATTTGTTCGAACGAAAACATCGAAGAAATTTCCTATTAACTAAACGTAACACATAACGAGACCATGTGGATACTATGCACTTGGAGACGAGCCAGTGTGCGTGCAAGAGAGTATCCCTGTGAAAGTGGCATGTGCGTGCTCAGCGACGAGACCAAGTGTCCCTAAATTCCCTTCTGCAGCGCCTGTCACACTAGCACTCTTTTTTTTTATATTGGGAACTTTACACTTTACATTCACGGAAATGTTGTTGCGATAAATGGCTCAAACTTGCGCGTCACTGAAACGGCACATCATGAATGCAGCCACACAAGCTCCTGGACAGAATCAAATATTGTAAAAAACTAAAGGAAATGCCTAGTATTTCATGCATATTTTTTCTTAATCTGTTGCCGAATAATTTGGAGCATCATCGAGAGGAAATGATCAGTTCCCTTGGGCAGCGAGGCCGTTGCTCTGGTCCGCTGCCGCTTAGGTCTTTGATCCTGGAGGAGGGGCGCGGCGGTCGTGCGCTTGGGACCCGTGCGGCGAGGACGGAGGTGGGTGTCGAGGGGCGGAGGGAAGAGTGAAGGGCTCGCCAGTGTGCACGTAAACGGGCTGGGGTAACCACGGCCGCCATTTTCACGCTGCCTTGCATCAGTGTGCGCGCCTCTCGGGGCTGCGTGCGTCGCGTGGCGGGGCAGGTCAGCACAAAAATTTGGCACAGGTACATCTAATTCCCCCTGCGCTCGAATGCCAAATATTTGCTAATTTCAGACCCCTGTGGCCCTTCTAATTGTCCGAGAGGCGAGCATGTATACCATGCTCGGGTGTCAACCTACCTGGCACTCCTCACTCGCCCGGGAGCTAAACAAGGGGATGCCACCGCTCGGGCACCGCGCAACAATAGGTCACGCTGAGGCTTACCGCTATTTACAGACAGCAACACCTCAAGGTAGCCGGTCTCGCAGACGAACTGTGCTTAACCCTTACACGACAGCAACACGTTTCCGTAACTAATGCTAGGCGCGTCTGAGCTGCCTTCTCTGTACGCGTTAGAGCGAACCCGGAACATTGTCAGATACGCAAGACATACCACCCGCTGTCTCAGAAATCCAACTGATAACGGTGAGTCAACCTATCAAATGTACCCTTTTAAACAAGCAGTAAAACAAATCTAATAAACAGACAAAAGTAAACGAATAAATACAGTCTTCTCTGTAACTCTCATTAGAAACGAGTGGCTTGTTTCGCGTACATGAAAAGAAATGTTGAGCAGGAGCGCCTCTTACAAAAGACAGGTAAAGTGGCGACGGGGGCCGAGTGTCCTACAAGTACTGTAATTATACTTGGCGAGAAGACACCTGCACACTGACAACTGCCAGA
>NC_091582.1:8616353-8618853 GCF_042767895.1 Penaeus vannamei
AGGAGGAGTCACTGGTCTCGTGAGCAGAGCAAGGGCATGGGGCCTTTGAAAGGCGCGGCTACGTGTCCTTGGTTAGTCCAAAGCTGCCAACACTGACACCTGCGGTTAACACATCTAAGAGGAGCATGGAACCCTGGGCTGTTCTCCTTGCACGTCGTAACCATCCGCAAGGGTCTTTATCGATCATTTTATTGCCGTCATTATCACTTTATAATCTTTACTGGAGTACAAGCGTGGCGGGCAAGTGTGTGTGTGTTGGTGTGGTGGTTATGGGCGCGTGTGGATGGCATGAGGTGGAGGCTGTGTGGACGACTAGAGGAAGAAGTGGGCGGTGTGGATACAGAGAGGGGCGGGGAGGAGGCGGTGAGGAGTTAAATGAAGTGGAATGAGGAGGAGACGGTGTGTGGGCGGGGTCCTTCGTCAGGAAGTGTGAGCGAATCCCTGGCGCGAAAGGGGTGTGTGTGGGTTGTGGGCGTCGGCGAGGTGAGAGAGGGAGCCCCCGCGCCCGCACGCCCCCACAGCAGGCAGGGCGCATCAAAAGGGCCCTTCATCACGCGGGGTCGCGCACCTGAAGTTCCAGGTGCCTTTCCCTGCCTCATCAGCTAAGCCCTAAAGCCCACGCTATCACAACTTACAGTTCCAAGAGTAATGCTATACCGATTATTTATAAATTCTTACTGAAACACTACACGACTACCCACAATACATGCAGGTTGGCAGGCAGGGAACTAGGGGGCGGGGCGTGGTGAGAGGCGTGGGTGAGGGCGAGGGTGAGGGGGGGAGGGCGCGGCATGCAGGGTCAAGGAGTCAACTGGGCAACACTAATGAGGTCGGGTAGACGGAACACGTCCGGGTCGGGTCGGGTCGGGTCGGGTGGGCGGCGAGGGTCCAACTGGGCATGGGGCACACGGGCACTCGGGCGGGGCACGGCGGCGTCACTTACATCCTGGAGATGCTGCAGTTGTGGTTGTGCCATTACGCTGATATGGCCGTTCTTCAAGTGTTCGGGTGGGTGGCCCGGGGGATGGCCCGGCGGATGGCCCGGGGTCGAGATCTGCAAGTGGCCCGCATGGCACGGGTGGTGGCCCGCGGGCGTCATGACGGCGCCGTGGTGTGGGGGGCCTGGGGAGGGCGCCGTGGAGACGGGACATGGGGCCAGGAGGGGGCTTAGGGGGGCCGCCATGAAGGGGCCGGGGCCGGGGGGCCCCCCAGGTGGTGGTGGGGGAACAAAGGGAACGGTACTTACATCGGGCGCTGAGGGCACTGCATAATTACCCTGGATAGTATAGGCCTGGCCGCCGGCAAGGATCACCGGACCCCCGGCCACCTGGGGTTTGGGGCGGTAAGGGATCGTGGCGCCTTTGGGAGGGGACTGAAACGGCACAACACATGGATTAGAGCTTGCACAGATGATCGACTACACCAGTAAGACAAACTATCAAATGCAAATCTACAATTATTGGACACAAAAATATCAACATCAGTGAAAATCATGATATCTGGATATTCAGAAACGCGATGTTCACCCGCGCGGTCCGCTGGTGGCGCCGTGGCCCGCCTTACCTCTAGCATAACGCAGCAGATGTTGTAGATGCACTGCGTGATGGCCTCGGACGTGCCCGACACGGTGACTGCGCGCTCCGTGGAGTTGGGCAGCATCTCGGACGCGACCTGGATGGAGGCGCCGGTCACCTCGCGGATCTCCTTGATCTTGGAGCCGCCCTTGCCGATGAGCGAACCGCACTGCGAGGCGGGCACGATCAGCCGCAGGGTGATGGGGGGCCTCTGCTGTCCGCCGCCGCCTCCTGCGCTGCCGTTGTTCTGGTACATCTGACCAAGGAACTGCGGGGGGAACGACAACGGTTACAAGGGGCACTCAGCCGAGGATTCACAAATAACACTGGAATGATCAATTCTTGATAGATAGCCAGGATAAGAATAACTCTATGATGGTCCTAATGAGGGAAATAACAGCATTAATACTAAACCATCCGAACACAATTGAAATACTAACAAAAATACAAATGCTATTTCTTGTTAAGTGACAATAATAACGTAATTAACAATGATAATGATATTAATGGTTACTACTATTAATAATAATAATAATAATAATAACAACAACAGCAACATCAATAATAAAACTAATAAGTTCTACGGCGATAATGATGAAACTACCATTTTACTAAATATAATTTTAATATGACATGCCAATAATAACATTAAACAATGATTATAAAAAATCAACAAGAACAATAAAATGAATAATTCTTCCACCAATCGCAGAGTTACCGCGATAATCAAGTATGAAGTTAATTACCAAAACAAGAAACACATGAGATAGGGATAAAATAGAGCGCGAGTATCATCCGCGAGTTGGCTCATCCACAACCTCGCCCTACGTCTCCCTTGTTGGCTCGGTGGAAAAAGGAAGCAAGCAGGCAAGCAGGTAGACAGGCAGGAGAGTAAACAAACACGTGCCCGAGCGAGAACGCCTCAG
>NC_091582.1:8621353-8623853 GCF_042767895.1 Penaeus vannamei
CACGTTGCGCGAGAAAGGGTCAGAAAACGCCCGATAATGCGATAGGCAAGACGAAGCCGTAAAGCGGAGTGAACCTGTGCTTGTGCTTCCATTGTTAACGACGAAGGGAGAGGGAAAGAGAAAAGAGAAGAGAAGAAAAGACAAAACAAGAAAAGGAGGCTACGAGGAGAGGAGAGGAGGCGAGAAGAAAGAAGAGAAGGAGGAGGAGAGGATGAAGAGAATGGAAGAACATGGAAAATGAGGAGCGGTAGGAGAATTAGTATGAGGAGGAGGTGGAAGAAGAGGATGGGAGGAGCAGCAGCAGGAGGAGGGAAAAAATACACCGAAGAAAGCACAAGCAGCCAGGAACCAGAAGGAAAGCGAGAGAGCAAAGTGAATAGAGAGAGGAGCAATGAGAGAGGAGAAGAGAAGTGGTAGAAGTAGGCACGGAGGCTTCCACTGTTTGCACTCTGTCCATTAATAATGAGTTACCCCCGCCCCCGCCCCCGCCCTCCCTTCGACTTCCACTGCTGCAAAGAGGAAAAGGAACTGGGGATGGAAGGGGAAACACGAGCAGGGGAGGGGAAGGAGTGAATGGCCATGCGTAACAATAAAGAGAAAATGATGAAAGGACCGGAGAGAGAGAGAGCTACAAACAAACCGGAAAAAGCCGAAGCGAATACGAGGAAAAGGACAAAAAAGTAGACGACGAACAAGAAAATGAAGAGGAAGAAGGCGGAGCGACAGGATGGGCGTTTCCGTGTGGGCGGGGCGTAGCAGTACCTCTCCCATCTCGCCCCCTCCCCCTTCCGGCACAGCCTCTTCGCTTTGCTTTCCTTGAACAATCTTGCCCTGTATTGTTTCCCCGGGCGCCGCTCGCCTGATTGCCTCAACTATATTTCTCAGTCAACTAAGGGCGTCAGAGCCGAGGTTCTCGCTGGAATAACGAATGCGCCTTTGCTCGCAGGTTATGAGGCCGGGAAAAAGAGCGCTCGCAAGCCCTCGCTACAGAGGCCCTCTTCTTAACCAAGGCTTTCATTAACGTATATGCTTGTCTAAACACCAGCCCGAGTGCGTCGCTGAATCACCCTTTGCCCAATTCCCCCTTTAATCAAATGGCTTACGTCGCTACGCACATGAAAACATCTAATAAAAACAAACTGCTCTGCATTACCCCATGGATCCTACCCCAGTCCCCTCCCAACCCCCTCCCTCCGGCCGCGTGACGGACGTGACGCGGGACTCGAGTGTGAAGGTGACACGACCTACAGCTACAAGCACCACCGGCGTGACGAGGCAACATCTATCGGAATCCGTGACGGCGCTGACTGTGCCTCGAGGGAGCGTCTTGTGCTCTCTCGGCCCTTCGTGTGCCTCCCACCCGACGGGCCTCGAGCTGGACCGCAGCGCCAATCGCGGGTCGACGCTGGCCGCGATGGAAGGGAAAGCCAACTTGGGGAATCCTGGGACCATAACTTACCTCTTCGAACTTGGCACATATGAGTTTGAAGGCTGTGAAGATGGAATCAGTGTTGCCGGTGACGGTGACGATCCTCTCCGGGCACGAGCCATCGCTGATGTTGATCTTCGCGCCAGACTGAAAGACAACAAGCAGACGTAAGTTGTGTGCGCATGCGCTTCGTGGTGTGGGAAATGAAGGGTGAAATGGGACGGTGTTCCTGCAAAGTTTATCTAAATTCTACGTTGACACACACACTTACAGAATGCATCTCATCATTGGTAAAAGACACACAATTGAAGAAAAAATGCAAAAAAAAAAAAAAACAACAACTAAACACACACACACACATCCTCTCTTTCTAAGAGCCACAGCGCGGCCACGCCACCTCAGCCGCCTGCCACCAGACACCACTCCAAAACGACCGCAGATCTGAACAAACCCGCCACTTAGTGAAAATATCCGCGAGCGGACCACAGCATCACCCTGCCCGCAGCCCTGCACGTCGCTGCTGCCGCATGCGTTCTCTGATTCCGCCGCCTCTGCCCCTCCTTACGGATCGGGGGAGGGGTGGGAAAGAAGGGGGTGGGGCAAGCCGTGGACGGAGTGGGAATGGGAGAACTGCGCCAGGTAGATTAACGAGGCTCTATCAACTGCCGCCACCGGGAAACGAGTTTACCTGTGGCAGAAACAGGTATCGGCACGGCAATAAAAACAGACATGCAGCGTAATCTACAAAATGAGCCGAAGGAAACGAGAAAACGGACTCTTTTAGTTTAATGTCGACGTCGACTTCTATTCCCAAATGGAGGATGTCAAGGCAGTCGATACGGGCGGCGGTGTCGGGCGGAGGCGACGATACACAAAACCCGACTTTCGTTCAGCCGAAGGAGAATGAGTTACGACATCCATCGGCGTGGCCCTTGCTGACGTCTGCGGGGCCGTTGGGCGCGGGGAAGGAAGGAAGGGCGGGAAGGGGAAAGGAAACGAAGAAAGGGATGAAAGGAAGACGGAAGGAAGGAAAACAAGTTAAATAAAGCTGGGAAAGAGGGAAGGAAAGAA
>NC_091582.1:8628853-8646353 GCF_042767895.1 Penaeus vannamei
GAGAGAGAGAGAGAGAGAGAGAGAGAGAGAGAGAGAGAGAGAGAGAGAAAGAAAGAAAGAAAGAAAGAAAGAAAGAAAGAAAGAAAGAAAGAAAGAAAGAAAGAAAGAAAGAAAGAAAGAAAGAAAGAAAGAAAGAAAGAAAGAAAGAAAGAAAGAAAGAGAAAGAGAAAGAGAAAGAGAAAGAGAAAGAGAAAGAGAAAGAGAAAGAGAAAGAGAGAGACAGAGAGAGAGAGAGAGAGAGAGAGAGAGAGAGAGAGAGAGAGAGAGAGAGAGAGAGAGAGAGAGAAAGGGGGGGGGCAGGCTACGACGAGACGAGAAGCGAGAAGTTAGAAAGAGAAGTACGAGAAAAGGAGGAGATGAAATCTTTGGAGCGAGGGGGAGACCGGAGCTTTGGGTTTCACTCGCAGGCACTCCAGCACGCGCCGGCTCCTCCTCCAGGCCGTGGAGGGCCACCCCGCCACCGCTTCCACGTCTCACGGCCACAAATGAGATGCAGATATATACATGTAACACATACCTCATGCTCGTACACGCACTCTTGACAACACACTCACTCTCAAGCGACACTCCTTTACGCTCGAATTCTCACTCTCGAAAGGCGCGCCGAGCATCAGTGTCGCTTAAAGAGTCGCGGTTCGAGCAAGAGCGCGCGCGCGTGCAGGCGCTTATAGGCCTATGCTTAGACTCAGGTGGTCCGCCTAAATCCTGCCTCGCCCCCCCCCCCCAACACCCTCCCACCCACCCAACTCCCCTCCCCGCTCTTCGACTAGATGATATCCCCGATACACAATCCGTCTTGCCGCAGCCGAGTAATCCTTCTCTCCCTCGCTTTATTGCTCTCCCGGGACACGGAACTCGATTTTATTCAATTTTTCTCCTTCCAATTCCCAGTGTAAAATGGGACGGAGTTGTCGCCAGGAGGACTAACAGCCGCGCGCAAGAAAAACAGCCAAAAGAAAGAGGGAAACAAGTCGGACAAAACATAGAACGCAAAATACCAATGGTACAAAAAGGGAAAGACGTGCGCGCGCGCAAAATTGTATCCGAATTATAATAAGAGGAATAAATAACAGACAAAATCAATCTTACAGAGGACTAACACCAGCCTGAGGGCGGGGGAGGTAATCGGGCGTGTCGAACACTAATTCCAGTATGAGACAAGAGGTGGAGAGGCGGCCTTCCACGCGGGACATATGACAAAGAGAGGAAAATAATGGTCAAGAGGCGTGTAGAAGAAAAGAGAGGAGGAGGAGGGGGAGAGGAAGGGGAGATGAAGGCGGCGTCAGCACCCCAGTTGTCCCTCCCCCTCGCCCACCCTCCCTCCCCCTCTTCCTCCTAACCAGCCCTCTCAGATTCCCTCGCCTTCCTCCCGTTTCCTCCTTCCTGAGGGGGTGATAGGAGTAGGAGAAAGAGGGAAAGGAGGAGGAAGAGGAGGAGGAGCATTTCAATGGCCGCCCTCTTCTCCCCTGCCTCTCCAGCCTCCTGTCTCCCGGCACCGTCACCACGCCAGGATGGAGGCACCAGATAAAATCCTAATTTAAACTGTCACCGGTCGATATCCCAAACAATCGGGCCGTGTCTCTGGGCTTCGATCGCGACTGCGGCTTCCATTGATATGAATATCGATTAATTACATTCCCCATTAATGACGCCCAAGCGGGAGCGCCCGAGCCCGCCGAGCACACGCGCGCGGGACGGACATCTCTCCAATGTGAAGTCTAAAAATAAATCGAGAAATGAGGTGGAGAAGTAGACGCTCCCGGCGAAGGGGAAGGGAAGGGGGGGGGGCGACGGGTAGCCATTGTCGTTGGCGTATCTCGCATTTCTGCCGCGCCGACCCAGCCCTCCAAGCCAGCCCTCGCCGCAACTACCGGCCGGCGCCTGCATACTTCACAAAAAGCTGTTCTAATTTTACCTTTCTGATTCGCATTTCCCTGGCGATTCGTGGGTGCTGCTATTGTTCTCGTCTGGTTCGTGTTTCCCCTTTCGAACTTGCGGGGACATAATCAAATCCGCATTGCATTGATTAAACCCGAATTCGCCTCTACAAACTAATAACGAAAGCGTTTTTACCTTAATACACGATAATGATTCCGTAAGACCCACCTCCTCATAATTACTTTTCCGTCACCATGACATTTCTAGACATTCTCCCCCCCCCCCCTCTCTCTCTCTCTCTCTCTCTCTCTCTCTCTCTCTCTCTCTCTCTCTCTCTCTCTCTCTCTCTCTCTCTCTCTCTCTCTCTCTCTCTCTCCCGCACCACGACGTATCAGGGCGACAACGATACCGTTGACGTCATCCGCGGATACTTTCCTCTAACCATTACTTACAAAGTTTGGGACATTCTTGACTTGCTATTAATGTTGGATGGGCCTCTCCCCTCCCCTCCCCTCCTCCTCGCTCCTTCCCTTGCGAATGGTGTAGGAAAGGGGAAGCGAGACAACCATTACCGAGAGAAAATGCGAGTTGAGACGGCAGGAAATGCGGAGAAATAGGGGAGACAGCGAACCGGGAAGAGGAAGGCGCAGAGGACTCCGAGTAGGTCAGGTTACCTGTCGGACGGGGTAGGCCTCGCACCAGTTGACCGGCAGTAACACAACCGCCCCTTAAATTAGTGCCGGCGAGTCTCACGAAGCCCCACAGGAGCCCTCGGTCCCCTGCGCGAAGCCCAAGGAAGGGAGCACGGAAGCCCCCCAAGCGTGGTAGACCCCTCACTCCTCAACCCTCCCTGGGGGGATGCACGGCTTCCTCCTGCTGCTGCTTCCACATACAAGGCTAAGCTGCATCGCTTTGTGTCTTGTGTTCCCAGGTTCTTTCCCTTATTTCTGGCTGCCGAGACCTGCCGGGGGGGGGGGGGGCGGCCGAGCGAGCAATACGTGAGGAACACCTGGTCTTCCAGGAGCTAAGGACCTCATCGCGTTCACAATCAGGACAGGTCAGGTCACGAATCTTTAGGAAGTCAGGTAAAGATGGTCAAAGGGCGGCATATGGGTCAAAAGGGAGGAAGAGGGAGGAGGAAGCCGTAGTGAGGTCAGGCTCCCCTCTCTCGCCCTCCTGCGGTGCCCTTACACTCGGAGGAAATGCCAACGCGAGGCCCGGTGCGCGTGTAGGGGCCGATCAGCTCGTTGCAAGTCGTCCTCAGCCGGGTAACTCGACGCGAAGGATATGCTTTCAGCCCGCGCTGCGCCCCTTCCCTTCTCACCGTGGGACTCGCAGCTAGCTATATTTACGCATCCCAGCGTCAGCTACATGAGCCTGTGTCCTTCCCCCGCCCCTTACTCCCCGAGGTTCTCATAAATCACTCTGAACGCACGTACTGCTGACTAACGCATACAATTCCAAGGTTTCCATTGAGCTTCCCTTTCTAAACGTGTCCCTGTCCCGCCAGCCGACTTTCTTTGAGCTCCTGTTGCCGACGCAGCGATCACGCAAGACGCGGCGCTCATTGCGGCCGGAAGCCGGACCCTCCTGACGGCCATTTCACCCTCTCCTGCGGGATGTTTATGCAGGCCATGCGCCCGAGCACTCGGCAGAGGCCCGGCACATCGTCCGAATTCCGAGGACAGAGGCGGCGGAGCAACTTGGGGCGGCAGCTGGCGGAGGCGGAGTTGAAGAGCTTGGGCGCTCCAACAGCGACAACAGCGGTATCGGGACCAGAGGGGATTAAGTGCCAAAAAACAACAAGATGGCGAGAGGAGCATTAGCGGCGGCGGGGCAGCGGCGAGGGAGGCCAGACGCCGAAGGAATGAAAGCATTACGGCTCCTCCTCCTCCTCTTCCTCCTGCTCCCAAGGCAACAACGCACCAGGACCTCTGCCAAGTGTCTTGCGGGGGAGGGGAGGGGAGTGGATTGAAGAGCTTAGAGGGGAAAGAGGAACGGCACGGCTAGAACGGACCTCAAGGTGACTCGTAACTCCCAATAAAAAAAAGAATGGTCTGTGTTCTTCCACAAAAAAATCTCATTTAAAGGAAAAGAAAAAAAAGGAGAGATGTCTCCTCCCGAGGAAACCACGAGATGAATTTGCTTCGGCTGTTCTGGTTACCACAGAGGGAGGTCTATTCTCCCTCCCCACGCGGCGCTCGCTGTCCATGGAGCCGAGTGATTCAAGGGGAATTATGGCGGAGTTGCGATGCATTACCTTACCAAGAAACCATCGAACTTGACAAATGTCGCAGTTATGAGTATTCGGTAAAGTCTAGCGCGCGAGAGTAGCTAAATAAACATATAAATATCAAGATATATACGCATGAACGCCACCCCTCTTCTCCTCCTCCAGCTCTCCGGCATATCATGCAGGTGATCCTTCCTCTCCCCACCCCCCCCTCCACCCCCGACCCACGCCGAGGTCCTCTGGGGAGCCGGGACAACGGGCGCGGGAGGGAGAGGGGAGGACGCCATCGTATTATAAAAAATGCTATTGAGAACAACCAAGACAAGAGAAGGGGCGACGGGGGGGGGGGGTAATAAGGAGTGGCCGGGGGGAGGAAGGGGCGAGGGGGCTGGCACTAATAATTAAAAAGCGGGGCTCAGCTCGAGAGAAAGAGATGGCTGAGGGGCGGGCGAGGGACGGGGAGGGGAGGGCGATGTATGAAAGAAGAGAAGGAATGGGAGGGAAGGACACAACAGACGGGCGTGGGAGGGGGAGTGGGAGGAATAGACCATTGCCGCGGAGCGCAGGGAGTTCTCCGCCGAGCGAATCGAGCGGCGGGGCATGCGAGCTGCCCCAACGCGCGCATTGGGCCACGGATATAAGCCTTGAGGGCCGTCCTAGGGAGTCCTCCCTCACCGCCAACCGGCCCGCGCCGTCAGCACAAGCGACTCCCTCAGCATCAGCACTCCCGATGCAGCGCCGAGCGGAGTGCTGGGAGCGGAGGCGGAGGGGCGCCGGTGCTGGCCCGGGACCGGCAGCAGCGTGGGTCTGGGAACCAGCGCTCACAACAATGGCCCGAAACAACCACTCCACTACAAACAAAAGCCCTTTCTTTTTAAAACATTTGAAAGCCTGGTGAACGTAATATCAGATGTGCTTACTCTCTCTCTCTCTCTCTCTCTCTCTCTCTCTCTCTCTCTCTCTCTCTCTCTCTCTCTCTCTCTCTCTCTCTCTCTCTCTCTCTCTCTCTCTCTTTCGCCCTTCGTTGAGAAGGCTGATATCTCTTTCTCGCACTGCCCTTCCCCCTCCCCCACCCTGCTCCCTTTCCCGCCACTAGGAAAGCCAATAACAAAGTATCATTAAGTCTAAATGACAATCCAATTTTTGCCAATTCCGCCCTTTAAAGAGGAGGTAAAAGTCAGTAATTACTTCTGTTAATGAAAGAGAAAATGAGCTACAACGCGCGCAGAGTGTGGGAGTACGGGGGAGGGTGGGGGCAGCCTTAAGGGCTCGCCCAACCACCTTCTCTGCTCCCCTCCTCCACCCCCTGCCCACCCTATCACCGAGTGACACTCGATATCAGACCGTTATCAGCTGTTACGTTGCCGGCCCCGCTTTCCGTACGCGGAGTGGCAGCCTAATTTGCGGCGCCGTCCTTATCGTCTTGCAACTTGTAACGGGCGCGTGGCAGGCCTTCCCGCCCCATTCCGATAACATACACTACCACCGCCGCCACCTGACGCGGGGAGGGGAGGGGAGAGGGAGAGATGCGAGGGGAGAGGAAGAGGGAATGAGAGGGGAAAAAGACGGGCAGGAACGAGGGGGAAGAGAAACAAGGCCTGGCAATTACACAGGAGAACGAGCAATACACCCATGTCGTGTGGGATGTGGCCAGCCAAGTGCACGGCGGGCGGGGCTGAGCTCAACGAACATGCAAATGATATCAATGAAAATAAATAAATGAATAAACAGATATGGAAGAAACCATAACGAACATCAAATAACTGGAAAAGACATCCTAACCGTCAGGAAAATGAGAAAACGGGCGAAAGAGGAAAACTCCGGAAAAAAGTTGAAAGGGAACTAAGTAAATGTTCCTTCGTATAATATGTAATGTTAGGGGAGAGCGGGAAGACGACTACGGATGTATGGCAATAAAGAGGAACTAAATTTTCTACTTAAGGAGAGAAAGACGAGAGGGTGAGGGTGAGGGTTGAGTGAGAGAGAAAAGGGAGGGGGAGATCAAGGGAAAGGGGGAGGGAGGGGCAAAGAGAGGGAGCGAAGGACAAAGGAGGGGAGGGAGAGGGAGAGGGAGAGAGAGAAAGGGAGAGAGGGAGAGGGAGAGAGAGAGACGCGTAACGCGAGTAACTAAAGATTTCGGCCGGATCACGCGGGGGCAAGCAAGGCAGTTCATAAATCACAAGACGAATAACAGCTCACAGACAATATTACGAAAAAAAACACCGAATGAACACTAACAGATTGGCGCCCTATACAGCATCAAAGTCCTCTCGCCTTCTTCGGTATCCGCGCATTAACATCGTCTTGGGTGTTATCATTAAAACTTCATAAACTTCATCCCGTGTGACTTGTGCGCGCGTCGACCCCCGCCCGCCCGCCCGCCCGCCCGCCCCCTTCTCAAATCCTTAATTCCACTTGACCCAAGCTTTACTCCTCCCCTCTTCTTTCGCAAATTAATATCCGCATCCACTTTCCTATCCCCTGATATCACCCCCCCCCCCCCCGCGCAGAAAGCAGACCGACGGGAGTGAAGGGGGAATAATAAAGGGAGAGGGGAAAGGAGAGGGAGAAGGGGTGATCCACGAGGTCTCAGCGCGTCCATATATTGCCGGTTCCCACCATTGTTGCCCACTTAACATCCCTTCATTTACTCACCACATTCCTGCCCCCCCCCCCCTCTCTCTCTCTCTAAACCTTCGGTTCCCTATTCCCTCAAACTCCCTCTTACCGTGTTCCATTGATCCACAAGCTATAGCCCCCCCCTAACTTTCCGTATAAACTACACATTCTGCATTATTGCATTCCTTCTTTTATTTGATTATTACCCGATTTCCTCTTCTCAGAACCGTATCACCCACAGACTTCAACCTTTCTGTGGCAGAAACTTTCCTGAACCCTCCCCGCCTTGCATTTCTCTCATCTTCCTTCTCTCATCTCCTCTGCGCCTCTCCCCCTCCGACAAGCTTCCACTCCTCGTTCTCTGCGGACATCCTCTTCCTCCCCTCTCCCCCTCCCCGTCACTCACACCACCAACTTCCTCCAGCTTCCCCGCTGACCCTCGCCCTCACCCCTCACCCCAGCCCCCTCCCCTCGTCTCTCCCAACCTCCACTCATATTCCTTTAAGCTCGCGGCCCTTCCCTGGTCCCTGTACATCGACCATCCAGCCTTTCCGAATTCGCATCCCGCTCGCTCGCCGGCCGACCCTCGCCTCCACATTCCTCTCGGAGTGTCACCTCCCCGGCACAGCTCCCTCTCGCCCTCGGCTGCGGCGCCTCCACCTCCACCTCGGGTCTGTGGAGCGCAGGCCGGAGCGTGGTGTGGCACTCTAGCCTCCTTCAGGCCGCGGGCGCTCCACTCGGGCGGCCAGAGTGTCCTCAGGGCTGGCTGGGAGGTCGGCGTCTTTTTAATTGGTTCCGGGGAGGACCTAGACTCCCCCGACCCAGATTGATCGTCGTCCCCTTCGCCTCCCTCCCTTCCTCTCGGCCTCTCCATCCACCCTTTCGCTTCCCTTCTCCCTGTCTAGCCCTTATTATCTCCCCATGCAGTCTCGGCCCTTCGCCTGTCTCTCCCTCCGACGCACTCTCCCCGGGGCCCAAGAAGCACCGCCTTGCACCCCCTTCCTCCCTCTCCAACTCCCGGCGACGTCACCTTTGGCTCGTCACTGCGCCGCTAGGTAACGCTAGGTGAGCCTGGCGAGCTTCACCTGGCACTCCGCGAATAACGCAGCTTCCCTACTCGCCCGTCGCTCCGCCTGCATCACGCCCTTTCCAGGCTCGCCCCGAATTCCCGCCGCCCTCTCAGCATCGCTCGTGCTCGGCCACAGGCGACACGGCACGGAAGAGAAGAGACTCGGGAAGAGACGCTTCGGCAGGGAGGAATTTTCCAGAAGACGCCGTGGCCTCCGACAAGTCCAAAGTATAATGCTCCCGGCTGCGCGGCACTGGCACTGGCAGTGACAGTGACACCTGAATGCAGGTACCGGTCCAACACCATAGGCCCAGTCCGGACCCTATTATCACTGCCAGCCCCTCCCCCTCCCCAGTCTCAGTGGCACGGGGCCCTCCTGGTGGACCGGGTCAGCCCTGCCTGAACACAGCAATCACTAGATTTCCTGAGGGAGGCGCTCCTGGGCGGGGGGTGGGAGGGGGGGAGCGGGGGAGACGGGAGCGCCGGCCAGGTCCCGCGGTCTGCTACCGTCATCACGACTACCATATTACCCGCACGACCATACGACCAAGCGGTTTCATGCGATGCTGGCTGTGCAAGGATGCCGAGGAGGAGGGGGATGATTGCATGGGAATCCCGCTTAACCCAAGGGCGATAGATGGCAGCACTGTCGCACGGACACGGCAAAAAGTAGACTAAAAACAAGGCGTAAACGTGTTCCTAGAATTACCACACGCCGCCGTAGTTGTGTGTGACTGAGCGAGATATTTTCGTTATTCCCCGAGGACGGATATCAAAATCATAAAAAGAAGCAAGAACAGTCCAAGAAAAGACTGGTAAAGGAAGCACGAAAGGGAAAGAGGGAGAGGGGGGAGAGTGTCGGTTCCTCCCCACGAGGAAATGAAATCGAAAAAAGACAACCCCAAAGACACGTTAAGTTATCGCCTCTGCCACGACGATAAAGATATAAACCCATTTCCCCTCAGTGAAACATGCCCCCACCCCGCCCGCCCCGCCTTATAACTAACGGGCGGGAGCGACGGCGGTTCACGTACGGAAATTGCTTCATTTGTATTCGTAAAAAAAAGCTTAATACTCTCTTGCACTGATACGGTCGTGGGAGGGGGGGGGGGAGAGGGTACAAGTATAGGGGGGGGCAGGGCACAAGTAGGGGGGCGGGCGGGCAAAAGTAGGGGGAGGGGAGCAGCGTGAGAAAGACGTTGGGGCGAGATCTGGGAGACATCCGGAAGAGAAAACGTGAAATCTACTCCTTCAATCACTCGAACTTCGGAAAATAAAACGCCAGCGGAACGTCCCACAAGGCTTAATTTGGGGGGAAAATAAATTTAACCAAAAGCCCCGCAAAACTTTTTACAATATAAATCCACGAGTATTCTTTTAATCCCCAGCGATATTTCATTTTTATGGGCCTTTTAAAGTTGTACTTCCTCTTGCGAATACTCAAAAAAACACTGCATACATGAATGCGTACAAGTATGTACGTGTGGATACTTTACACACACACACACAAACTCCGAGAGCGTGTGTATATAGGAAGTAAAGAAAAGGAATTCGATGAAAGTTCCGAAACTCTGAGCTACTATAAAAAGCTGAAACTTAAACTTTCACTGATTCGGGGTATGCACTCACGCACATCCCAGTACATAATTCATAAGAGGATAGAGGACGGGGGGAGGGATAAGAAGAAGAAGAAGAAGAAGGAGGAGGAGGAGGAGGAGGAGGAGGAGGAGGAGAGAGAGAGAGAGAGAGAGAGAGAGAGAGAGAGAGAAAGAGAGAGAGAGAGAGAGAGAGAGAGAGAGAGAGAGAGAGAGAGAGAGAGAGAGAGAGAGAGGGGAGGGGGGAGGGGATGGATGGATGGAGGGAAGGAGGGAGGGGGAGAGAATGTATGTACATATAGGGGGGAGGGGTGTATGAATCTTGTGAAAACCTGTCAATCAGCCAGGAGAGAAGATACCCACACCACCAGCGCTATCTACACCTGTACCCCCTCTGCCCCCCCTCTTCCCCTGCCAATGTTTACCCAGCAGCGGCAGTTCGTCAAACAAACACACACACTATTACCCCCCCATTAGTGAGGAGTTCCAAGAGTACATGGTGGCCGACCTGCACCTGCTGTGTCGGAGTGACGGCGCGTGGGGTTTACGATAACAGAAAGAATATACTGTAGTTGCCGGGGATGAGAGAGTCCTTTCTCTGTGCGTTTCTTGCGAGGGAGTTTGCGACGTCTTATAGCGGAACCACCGGCGTTAGTTAATGTAACGAGAATAAAACTTAAAAAGGATACATTTTCCACAGCTGAGGACTGATGAAATAACATTCTGCGACAACCCTATGTTAAAGGTAGATTCCGAAGGCTAAAACATAATATTCCGCACTACTAAACAAAAACCCCAGATGCCTAGACTACATGCCGAATAGCCCATAAATAAGAAAATGTTTACATAAGCACAATAACATAAAAGGAACACAATAATCCCAGATCCAACAAAACGATAAAAACAGTAAAGTCAAAGTCCCATCAACTAGAAAAATACATAAATAAGGGAGGGCCAGATGGGACGGCATGATACGGCGCATACATCATCAAGGAACAGCTCGTCGTTGTGACGCCCGAAAGGCCCCGGAGGCGCTGTGGAATGAGCGACGAGGGAAGACAGTTGCAGACGGAAGAGCGGGGAGTTACGTGACTTAGGGAGACACCAAGGGAGGAGAGGAGAGAAGGAGGGGGAGAGGGGGAGAGGGGAAGGAGATCGAAAAGTTCATCCCTCTTGAATCGAGTTCGGGAAGGGGATGGGGCCGGGGCGCTCACGACGACGAGGGGACCAATCCTGCCAGGTCGAAGGTCACGAAAAAGATAGGAATGTTAACGAGAAACGGTAGCTAAGAATGGAAAGGGAGAGAGGAGAGGAGAGGGGAACGTAGCGCAAGTAGGCTGTAAAAGGAGCGATGGTGTCTCGTTGTTTTTATTTGGGCCGAAAAGCAATAAAGGATAAACAAGGGCCACCAAACTAAGGCCGACCGGAATTTGAGCGACAGAGGCCTCACGTGTGAGAGGAAAGTAAGCCAACAGCGAAACTGGGCAGTGGGCAACCCGGGTCGAAAAAAGACGCGCTACGAGACCGTGGCCGAGGGGGGGGGGGGAGTACCGGGGGTGAGGGGCCAACACGAGAGGAATGTCGACCGATGCCGCTGCTGGCCGCAATTGTTTCCCCGGACGGTGCTGCCCGCGCGGCTAATTTTGCTCCGTGGAGTCTGCCTGACTGCCTGCCTGTCCTCCTACCTAGACTACTGGTCGCCCGTACGACCGGCCGCACTTTCTCGCCCTTATCAAGAGGGCATTAATTTTTACTTGAAATATACAGAGGTAAAACAGACAAATACATAGGTAGACAGGCACAGCTAAAATATAATGATGTACGAAGAAGGCTCTAGCGTGGGCTAAGCCGACGAAGTGTCAGACACGTCGCGAGGAGGGACAGGTACCTGTCAGATTCCGGCAGAGGAAGGAGAGGGAGAGGAGGCCGAAGGTGACCAGAGAGAAATAGAGAAGAGAAAACGGAAATTCTGGGTGTATGGGGCCTGGATCCGACGTCTTAAGATGTCTCGCCAGCCGAAGAATAAAGCAGACGGGAGGGGGACGGGAGAGTATAAATAAGAAAGAAGAAATACTGATGAAATATTAGGGATGAAATCAAGAGAGGCCCAAGGATTACCGAATTACCCTGATGAGAAGGCGCTGTTGCCCCGAGAGCCGAAATAGTTGGCTAGATGTCAATAACATAGGACGTGTTGTCACACAAGATAGGGGCGCGAGAGGGGCAGCCACACGGAGGGGAGTGAAGTGGAAGCAAGAGAAGGGGGAAGAAAGTAGAAGAGGAGGGGGAGAGAGGAGAAAAAGGGGGCAGAATAAAGGAGAGGGGGAAGACGGGAGGAGAGAACAGGGGTAGGCAGCAGGATGAGTAAGGATCAAGAGAGGGTCGAGAACAATAAGGGTCGTGACGCTAATTGGTGTTGACAAGGCGCCCTGCGAGTAAATGGGTGTTTGACGACCCACTCCCACCCCTCTCCTGCCTCCTCCTTAACCAACCACGTTTCCCTTCTTTTTATAAGCCCGGCAATCCGCTGATGATGGAAGAGAGGAACAAGGAAGGAAGAGGAAGAGCATAAGATCAGAAAGGAGTGGATCGGGGAAAGGAGATGAAAGAAGGGAGAACGCGGGAGAGAACGGGAAGGAGCAAACGTTAGAGAGAGAAAGAGAGAGAGAGAGAGAGAGAGAGAGAGAGAGAGAGAGAGAGAGAGAGAGAGAGAGAGAGAGAGAGAGAGAGAGAGAGAGAGAGAGAGAGAGAGAGCGCTCGTGTCGGAATGTGGACAATCCCGGTAAAAATAGTCTCAGCTGTTCAAAAAGAGGGAGACAATATGAGGAAACTGGTGCAGAAGGCGAGGCGGCAGAGCCCGATGCCGCCGCCGCCGCCGTCGCTCCTCACCTCGTCACCGACACCGCTTTCTCTCTCTCTCTCTCTCCTCCTCATCCCATGCGTCAGTAAAGCGAGGTGAGCGAATGGGACACGACGCACTCGGCAAGCACTTGATCTACTAGCTTAACTAATCACTTCTCGTTCCCGCCCTTGCCGTCCTCAGGCCTCCGCCGCCGCCGCCGCGTGCCTCCCCACTCCTCTCCCCAACCCCTTTAAGCCTCTCCCCACGCGCCCTCCCCTCACGCGAAGCCTCTCTCCCCTCGCTCTCCCTCTCCTTCCTGACAGCCGCGTGGTCCTGAACGCCTCAGACGCCGCCGATTCTTGGCGTTCTTTCAGCTCTGAACGCGGCATAGATTTGGGAAGGGAGGCGGAGGGGGGGGGGAGGCCGCTACGCCTACCGACGACACTTGGGCCACGTTTAAAACGGGCTTTCGCGGCGCCGTTCTTGCCTCTTCCTCTCCTCTAGCCATTGTTCATCCTTCATAAGAATTAAAATAAAAAATACAATCGCAGCAAATCTGATAGCATTCGAAGTGCGTCCAGACAACCCGGGGCCACACGCACCCCTTCCCCAAAGGATTTTCTTCGCACCCCAACGACCTCCCTACGCGCCGCCCAAGCCCCTTCTGCTCCTACTAAACCACGCAGGACTGAACACTTGAACAAGCTCAAAGACACAATCCGAACGCGAGAACTGCGAAGGCTTCCCCCGGCACATCTCCGGTCGCTCCTCAGTGCCATTTCTTAAGAGTAAATATCCCTTTTCTCCTCTTTTCTCTTCGCACGAGGCGAGCACGAGGCGGCCGCTGTGAACAGATTCGAGCCGCCAGCCATGCGAGGCGAGCGAGCAACTTGAACTTTAAAACAATACAAAACTAAATGAATAAAAAATAAAATAAACAAAAAACAAAAAACGTTTTGATCCATTAACATCCTACCCTATTCAACTGTATCGTATTTCAAGCCATTAATTAATATAACAAAAAAATGTGTAAGCAATAGTGAAGCCTGGATGGATGTAAATATTTAATGACGCACAGAGACCAGGCCTGTGGGAGGCGGGGAGGGGGGTGAGGGAGAGGCTTAGGCTACACCAGATCCAAACAAGCACAAGGGGGGGGGGGGTGTACTGCTATTATTTCCAGACTTCATGACGATAAACGAAAGTCCCATTACATACGAAGTCGTGCGTTCTGTTTCGCCACACTTAGCCCCCTCTCCCTCTCCCTCTCCCTTCCATAGCAGCGCATCTGCATACTCTCACCTCACTCCGCCTCTCACGCGCCCGAGCGGGAGAAGGAGAAGCGCAAGAGACGAAGGAAAACCAGAAAGGGAAGATATTCGGTAAGGTACTAAGTTATATTCTAATGTGCAGAAGCATACATACATACATCGTACGTGTGTGCGTGTGTGTATGTATATATGTATACATGTATCTATGCCCGTATGTACGTAAGTACGCAGGCTTACATGTTTTTTTATGTACAAGCAACTACCGTGTCTTTAATAGGAATCCGTTAGAAAAAAACGTTAGCAAGAACGTTTGTGTGCGAGCACGCAGGCCTCCACCCCCCCCCCCCCCCCGATTATTATAAGCCCCGCTCCATCTGTCCCATATGTCGTCCCCTCCCCCGCCCCTCCCATCAGACCTGACCCTCGCCGACCCTCCCTCTACACCATTATCCCAGAATCAAACTAGAACAAAGATGTTTTTTCCTCCCCAGACGCGGATTGGGAAGGACCTCAGGCAGCGTGGTCGATACCGGGTTAGTAGTCACCCACGCCACGTGTCCCCATATGAAGGGTGTGAGGGGTGAAGTGTGCGTGTGTGTGTTTGTGTGAGGAAGGTGGTGGTGGAGGAGGAAGAGGAGAGGAGGAGAGGAGGGAGAGAAGGAAGGGGATATCGACCCGTACCGCCTCCCTACCACGTCCAACACACTGGACTTCAGTGCATGCAGGGGGAGCGAGGGAAGATGCGGGGCCACACAGAAGAGGGGATACGACTGATGGAGAGGAGCGCAGATGTGTAGATGCAGACACACAGACAGAAATAGATGTACATCAAAATAGATAGACCGAGGGGGAGGAGAGACAGATAGATATAGAAGCCACCATCTACTCAAACACACAACTAGCGTCCCGGCGCTTGAGGGATGCTACGCAGGGGGGAGAAGAGGGGAATGGAGGGGAGCGGAGAGGGAGATGACGCAGGAGATGAGGCAAGGGAGCGGGAGGACAAGAACATCCGTTACTAACAACCTCCCGGAGTACGAAGCCTCCCGTCCCCGCCAGCGCCCTTAGGCCCCCACACGCTCACAGATACAGACAAGATACACAGACACAGACATACACACACATACACGCGTTCCAGTGCCCCCGCTCCACGTTCCGCCAGCCGTACATGCCCGCAATAAAAAGAGGCGACGAGCGGGCGACACCACACCGTGTGCATTACAGACTCGCGCCCTGATTACTTGTGTCTGAGTCCGATTACCTGGTCCCGACGCCACCGGAGGCAACCCCGTGACACCATCGACACACTAATCACACCTTAATGTCCTCCGCCTCTCCCTCTCCCCTTCCTCGCTCTCATCTCTTCTCCTTTAAGGTACTTCCCTCACATGTAGCTTTCTCATCGACGGTAAAAGATGTTTCCATTATTCATCTCTACATCCGCATTACCCCCCCCCCCCGGAAATTGGACGTGTGGTAATGAGAAACACATCCCTGCCTCACAAATCTTCGTTAATCTGCATCATCAAGTAACGAAGCAAATCCCGATGCCCAGCTCCCCTCCCTCCGAGTTCCCGTGCGCCCCTCTGCCGAAACAGTAGCAATGCCACCAATGCCTGCGTCTGCCCGGCACTAACAGCTTCCCTAAACACCATCCCGACACTTACCTCCTTATCTTCCCAAACAAACGCACCTCTGGCAGATGTCTCTACTTACCTGCCAAGCCAAACATGTTCCGCACACTCGGTCTGTTCTCGTGTACAGTATCTGACACCGACCCATCAGCCTATCTCCCGCAAAGTCTCGGGCGCTTTACGAGTAGCGCCCACTAGTTAAAAGGCGGAAAAAATACAAAATCATTGATAACCATGGTAACAAATAGACGCACACAACAACGAAACGCAGTGTTACTAAGCAACTTGAGTGGCTAACTGGCAATACAAACACTACAGGAATGACCTGCTAAGCTAAAACTCCGGCACACAAACACGGACGTCGACCGCTACCAGCCATCATTAGCCAACAATCTAAACAATGAACGAATAACTTCATGCTAACTGCCCTGACGGACGGCCTGGCACTTGTGTATGCATGGCCATCTACACATGAGAGGAAGGTCACCATGAGAAGCTGACCCCCCCCTTTCCTCCTCTTCCCCCCCCCTCCCTCTCTTTCTCTCCCTCCTTCTCTATCACCATATTCTATCGAAAATAAACGATGTTGTAGTCTAGTGCGAACAGGGAACACCACCATATAACAACAACCGATAAAAGTCAAGCTAAGGATAGACGTCCAGAGAATCGAGATGCAAAAGAAAGAAAGAAAGAAAGAAAGAAAGAAAGAGAGCGAGAGAGAGCGAGAGAGCGCGAGAGAGAGCGAGAGAGAGAGAGAGAGAGAGAGAGAGAGAGAGAGAGAGAGAGAGAGAGAGAGAGAGAGAGAGAGAGAGAGAGAGAGAGAGAGAGAGAGAGAGAGAGAGAGAGAGAGAGAGAGAGAGAAATGAAAGGAGAGGCAGAGGAGGGGAGAGAAGAGAGGAACACGAGCCAGTGATGCTCGCGCTCTCAGTCCCCCGACCTCCCCTCCTCCTCCCCCACCCCCAGGAATCAATAACACTCACACAGCTATATGCTCCACCTCCCCTCTCCCCTCCCCGCCCTCCCTTCCTCTCCCCTCGCGCCCTCTCCCTCTCTCCCCTTAACCTCTACACCACCATCCGCACCGGCAGCTACCCGTCCTCCCTCTACAGCCGCCCATTGCCTCGCCCATACGTCCACATCTTGGTTTTTCTCTCGCCTAACCTCTGCTGCTCCGACCTGCACTCGGCGCGCAAACGACGTGCACAAAACGAGGGAAAGAAAGGGCGAGGCTAACAAGCTGCCAGCCATATCAGATCGGACGGCATCGACGCGCGCCGGATCAATGATTGATCAAAAACTTGGGTACAGCGTTGTTTATGCGTGCGTGTATTGTCGGGCCGATCTTCACCCCCGGCCGACCTCACTGTATCCACTCACTATCCCCAGCTTCCTTCTCTCCGTCCCTCTCCCCCCCTCCCTCCCTCTCTCTCTCTCTTATTAAACAAAACTTTGAAATTTCCATAAATCGATGGTTACGCGTGCAGGTAAGTTCCCCGGGGGTCTTGGGAATTTAATCTAAACTCAAATTTACCCGCAGTTAAATTTACTGTTATCACAGTTCCTCAGCTTCGCCCTTTTGGCGAAGGGCATCATGGTCCGTGGCGCTGCCTACAGAAAGAAAGAAATCCCGTAGCTGTGGCTTAGGCCTCCCGATCGCCATACCAGCAGCAGCACACCTGCAAACCAGTACCGCAAAGTCTGCCGCTTCCCAGCCAGCATCTCTTCGCGAAACCGCAGTGACGTTGCCATCGTATGTTGTCATAATAGCCTCAAGGAAGCCAAAGCAAGTCCAGGGTCACTCTAGTCTGCCACACACTGTCGCCGTATCTCCTGACTCCTGTTTAACTCGCTGTCGGCGGTTCTCGGTGTGATGTCTGAATCAAAATAACCATGTGGATACTGTACAAAACATGCGTGATCTACAAACATTACCCCTTATCATTCAATCTGTACGTTATAAACATATCTAGACACAGATACAAAAAGAGACAGAAGTATAGTTCCAAAATATCTGTCGCGATGAGTGAGGTAGATTGAGATTATTTTTCAACCTTCTACGTGCTAAATCTGCCGCCCTTTTGTTTCCCGGCCAACAACTCCGTACTCTGTTGAGCCTGCACGCCCTCCCGCCCGCTAAACCCGCTGTCGTACCTTGTTAGGCGCACGAGCAAGGACTGAGACGCACCTGTGAAATTACCTCACCTGTCCGGCACCTACAACTACACCTACCGTGCTGAGCTACTAACAGTGCCTTACCTTACTAATACCCAATACTAATACCAAAGTCCGCGGGGAAGATCTAATTCCGTGCCAAGATACTAACACGGGATTACCACATTTGAAAACATTTGAAAACGGT
>NC_091582.1:8651353-8658853 GCF_042767895.1 Penaeus vannamei
GGTCCTTCGGTGGACAGGGACTTGTTTTCTATGGTGGCCATGTTGCCTGTGGTGAGGGCGGGACCGGGGGACCCTGGGTATGGGGCCAGACTAGAGTCCGTGGTGAAGACTAAAGGCGTGGGCGCACCAGAGGATGGTGTGCTCCAGGCAGGGTCTCAGAGTGTGGAGTGGGCAGCAGGCTGGGCTGGGCTGGGCGGTGGGTGGTCACGAGCGGGGCACGGGCGGGCACGGGCGGGCGGGCGGGCACGGGCGGGGCAGCGGGGCACAGTGGGGCAACCACGGTCTGTGGGAGGAGACACCACGTCAGTCACCACCATCCACATGGCTCCACTCATTCATACTCAGGTAGACCCACACAAACACATACACGTCGTGGGGCACTCGTGGATAGGCATTCACACAAGAGGGTGGGCACAACTGATACTCATGGGGGCACACAAACATACACTCACGGAAGGGCATGCACGTTCGCCCACTCTTCCAAAAGCTTTTGTCCACAGCTCGCAAGACGCTCGTGCGAGCATCCGCCAAGGTACACGTACCGCCAGGACATTCATAAATCATACATACAAGGTAACCTCAGGAACACACTTTCCAGGTACTGTGCACACGCCATACATGTCAACATACAGGTTAGGAATTTATGAAGGGCATATTCATGTGTTGGGTCACTTAAGGGGGTATAGACAAATAAGTTTACTTATAAAAGCATACGAATAGGTCAGTTTACTCATAAGGATTATATGTATACAGGCACATTTTGTTCCTACTATTAGGATACAAACACATACATACTAAGTTATGATGATTACTATATTGCATCCTGTCAAACAAAACATACAGGTGGTACAAATACAATAACTCAGACATCCCTAGGACCATAATGGTAAACACAAGGTAAGAAAACGGAAATGCTTGGTCAAACTGAAATAAGGTTGTCATAAGGTCATCTGAAGACAGGTCCAAGACCAGTCGTGGGGCCACATGGAGGACCAGTCATGCTTCCACAGTTCTGAAAGGATAATTCTCGGGATGGTAGGATCTAACTGTCCACAGAGAAGTGTTTCGGGGCACACAGCCTAGAGGAGTGCGTACAGACGTGCACGCAAGGGCACAGACACACGCACACGCACGCTAACTCGGAAGGTGAGTCGCAACTGGAGACATTCACACGCCAGGATACGAAAGAAGGCAACACTGCGTCAGACTCACGTGGGAGGCCAATACACCTACAGGTTAACTACTACTGGTATATCGAGGACCTTGAAAGGAGACTAAATATGGGAGGAAAAAAACTCACGTATCTCTCCCTTCCTGTTTCTACTCCCCTGACCCAGCTCCTCCTCCGTCAGGTGGCGGGCTTCCAGGCCCGACCTTGGGCCGCTCAAGTTAAGAATGCAGATCACAGCTACTCCCATCTCTAACCCATGGCGGGGTACACAGTCTCCCGCCGAACTGCATCTTCCGCTTTTCTTTTCTTTTTTTTCTGTCTCTGCTTTTGAGGATCTGAAAGCTTCGGAGTCCGAAAACGCGTTGCTATCGCGAATGCACGCGCCGCGAACCGCATCCTCTCCGAACACACGACATTTGAGCCGAACAAGAGCGGGATACATTCGCATCTTTCTCTCGGGAGGGCATCTTTAATCTCTACGGGAGCAAGAAACATCCTCTCAAAACCCTCTCGTCCCCCGCTAGCCAATACGGATAACATCTTACCCCGCGGACTCACGGCTACCAAGCATTCCCTAAAGAAAGGAAGGCAGACGGGGAGAAAAGAGCGGGTGGGGTAGGGATTGAGAAGGGGAAGTGAGGGACAGAGAAGAGGAGGAATTGACAGATAGATATGATAGAAATAAGTAGAGAGAGAGAGAGAGAGAGAGAGAGAGAGAGAGAGAGAGAGAGAGAGAGAGAGAGAGAGAGAGAGAGAGAGAGAGAGAGAGAGAGAGAGAGAGAGAGAGAGAGAGAAAGAGAGAGGGGGGGGGGAGGAGAGAGGCAAAGTAGAGGTAACCTGCATTCACCTAGACAGGCTACATCACCCCCTTAGCTTTCCCCAACTCACTACAATGAGGGTCAGGGAGAAAACACACACACACACACACACACACACACACACACACACACACACACACACACACACACACACACACACACACACACACACACACACACACACACACACACACACACTCAAATACTAGCCATACTGTACAGAAGAAAAAATAAAGGTGCTATTAGAAAGAAAATAAGAAATTCTCTAATCGAGACGGATGCTTCCTCGAAATAAAGCAATGGATCCTCTCCGTTTCAAAACAAACAGAATGAGCACCTCGATTCTGGTCTGCCGACGACATCTTCGCAGTCTACGTTCGTGATTCTACCAACAACACGCCAAACCAAAAAGGATGACTAAAAACAAAATGAGCGATATGAAGTGATACGAGGAGAGGAGCGGAGGGAAGGACTGAGCCGTGACACAGAGGGGAAGGGAAAGGGGGCAGCACCGATCAGCAAGAACCCACGCGCTTCTCCCAGCCGCCTACTACAACCGCACACAGGCCTACGGGACTACCCTGAAAAGATGAAAAGCAGAGAACTTGGGCGGCTTCTACCGTACAACAGATTGGTGGTGGGTGTGATTGGGGGATTGGGCTAGATACGGGTGTGCAAAGAGGAAAGCGGAGTCTACGGCGACGTCTTAGATACTTACCTGCCGCCGTCATAGCCATCACCATCATCATCATCATCGCTTAGCGAGTGGCCGTTACCAACCTACCTATCTACCCATTCCCCCCTTACCCTCTACCCCTTGGTTTTCCAGAGCACAAACGGTCACTGATACACTCGCACCTGCTGCCTCCGAGGACAGCACAATCGTAGTCACATTTTCTTTCCGGCTATAACAGGTTTCAAGAATAAAAGAAATGCTTGCATGTCCACCTATATTGACATCCATTACCTCATGCATTATCCTGCACGTGTGACAACTTTAACTGGTTGAAACTTGCAACAGTTAAATACATCTGCGATTACGTTAAGCTTTAGCAAGAGGTTCGTATCACCCTATGACTTCTGTCGCCAATCGTACAACACGCGTTCTGCCCTCTCGACATGCCTAAGAGAATGTATGAAAAAGTTTGGAAAGCCAAAGCAAAGAAAGGGTTAGGAAATACGCTGCCATGTTCCGTGTATCGGGGTTCGCGGGCCTGTTTCCATGTAATTATCGCCTCTAATTTCTCTCGCGCGCTTGAAGGAGAAAAAAGGAGAAGAGGGAAGAGGAAGCTAGGCGTTCATTCCCACGAGCTGACGCGTACGTTGAGAGCAGCGGGCGTCACTTCTTTGGGGCGGAGGCGGGCGTGGAAGCGTTGGGAGACAGCGTGTGGGGTGGAAACGTGGTGCAGAGAGAGAAGGGGCGATGCTGTCACGCTAAGGGCGTCGGCAACACCACGTGCGCGCTCGCCCCGGCTATTTACACTCCGGCAGCGGGCAAAATGCGTACGGGCCCTAGCACGCCCATTCTCGCTCCGAACCTGCCTCCTCCGACAATAACGACGAGGAAAAGTTACATTCTAAGGCGCCCCCTCCATTCGCCCGGCGTCTCCATTCTAGTGCTATGGACGCGCGCAATCTTGGGCTCGAAAACGCAACAAAGAACAGACTGGGAAAAGAATGGGAAGCTCCGCCGCCCTTCGCGTAACAATACCCGAAGCAGTAAACATTTTAAGGCCGAAACTGCATATTTTGTGTGTGATCTTTGATGCTGGAAATGAGGCGGGGAGAAGTATGAAAGCGGGAGCATCCCACAGGAAGGTCCCCGGGGAGCCCTCAGCCCGCGGGCGCTCCGACAGGAAGGCGGCGTGGAGGTGGAGGATTGGAACCGACATAAAAGAGACGGTAGGAAAGAGTACAGAGGACTTAAAGTGGGAGGAGGACGAAGCTGAGGGAGAAGGGAGGGACTGTGAGTGATGAAAGAGGAGGATGACGAGAGGACCTTCACAGTTCGTCGCTTCAAGCCTGGGAATTTCGCTATTTACCCCTTGGCTCCCCCGCTCCGTCCCCACCAAGGAGGGAAGTTCCCGCTTGCACCCCCCCCCCCCTACACACACCCTCAACTTCCTCCACGCCGCGGTAGGCCTCGCACCGGAATAAGCCCAGGAATACGCACGCACATCCTGACATCCTGTTACCTGCCACTCTATGCACGGAAAGATCCTGATCAAGGCCGGGGGAGGAGGGGGGGGGGGGTCCATGACCTTGAGGGGGTGGGCGCGGGACGGGGACGGGCGGGATGGGGGTATGCGATTATCCGGAGCGACGCGGTAGACTTTTCGGGGTCCGCTCGTGGAACTTTAAAAACTGGCGGAGACTGCGAGCTGGACGGCTGGGGCAGAATAACAAATGTCCGTGAGAATCCCTCCAACGGCCGAACGGCTGGCGGGCCGCGCGGACAGGGTCATGGTGGGGGGGGGGGGTCAGGGGCTGCGAAATCGGCGGCTGGGGGGAGACGAGCGGGCCGACATATTACGGGAACGAATGAGAATGAATTAATAACCAGACGAATAAATTGCAAATCGATAATACCAGTTGTTCAATAAATCGCAGGCGAAAGCGAGAGCTTAGCGGGGAGTGGCAGTATCGACAACAGCAAAGAAAATAAAAGCCAAGTGCATGAGGAGAGGCGCCGCACGCTGACGGGCGGTGATGCAAGCGTGGTGCCCCGCATACCGGGAGAATCGCACGCTACGCACTTTAAGGAAGCGTTTCCTAGAAAAAGTGCTAGATAAGAGATGTGCGGCTCACGCGGCGCTACCGAGCGCCCAAGAGCAGCAGCAGTCGCTACGTTACGCCATCACCAGTGGGAGGGAACGGAGATCTGCTGCATCGAACACTTGTGAACTTAACCTTTGGCCGGCGCAGGGGCGAAGGCATCCGCCGAGAGAACGGAGCATTCAAGAGATTGCATTACGATGGATCCCAATCTTGTACGCCAAGGGCACCCATGGGCACTAAAGAGCTGCTGCCGAGAAGCATGAGATTTAAGCGAAATATTCAAACGGAGGCGCGCGCGTTGCTGCTCTGGCTGAAACCCAATCTGGCGCTGGTGCTGCCCTCTGCGTGTGATCCGGCGAAGCGGAGCGTCACCATCCCGGGCCCCTCGCTGCAAACCTCTCTCTCCCCATATCCCACTCCGGCCTCATCTTACGGCGTCCATTTAACCTTTTCCTATCCCTCTACGACACCTCGCACATGGCGGCCGGGCCTTCCCCTCTGTAACGCACTTTTTTGTGTGTTATTTATACACGTATGACAAGTGTTCCCCCGCGCCGACACACACGAGCGGGGAGGCCGCCCTTCCCCCCTCCCCCCTCTACCAAGCGTCTCTCTCACTCTCTCTCGTTTCTCCCTCTCGCGCTCCTCCACCACCACCACCACCACCACACACAGTCGCGCCACACAAGCTCCTGTTCTGCCGATCATTATCAACATGAAACACGACCACGGCTTTAGTCAGACTTTACCGTTACCGTCAGACAATGGTTGGCGTGGTAGCGGCGGCGGCGGCGAGTGGAGAGGTCGCCGGGAAGTGCGGCGTGAATGCGAGTGTACAGCGGTGAATGAAAACTACCAGCGGCCCAAAAGGCTTCCTCAAACTTGGATGGAGGTTAGCGTGGCGGCGGCTGAGACAGCGGCAGCCAGCATCATGTTCTCAGAGTCGCTACACCAATAAGACCCACACATCCCTCTCTCCCTCTAAACGTATTGGCCTGACCTCACGTGAACCTTAACATTATATGCTACTCGTTCAATCTCTATAAGCTAAGATGCACACTGATTCTAAATATATCTTGGGAGCAACACAGCGAGTATTAAAATGTACATCGGCAGTGGCAGGCCACAGCAATATACCCAAAATCTTTGGCTTTGCTTTCACACAGTGAGTCTGGACACAGTTTCTGTCATAGACGAGCTTTACTCATCACCACCGCCGTTGTGCGTTAGACAGAGTGTATGCATCACCATCACTACTACGCAGACTTCTATAAAATAAAAATTGCGCCTGGGGCTTCGGAAACTAAGCGAAAAACTCTTTCCACACCACAGGAGCATCATCTTTATCACCACCGAGTATCATTTCCATTGTAACAAAAATAACAAAAAACTCGTTTAACGAGTATCGTATATCACTTGATCACTCACATCAGCGTTCGTAAAACAGTATTATCACCACCGGCAGCACACACACAGTATTGAAGTAAAACAGGAAGAGAAGAAGTAGCCCCGCTGTTGAAGAGAGTGTTTGGAGCGGTGTAGGTGGCGGGAGCGTGGCGTGGCGCCGGCCGGTTTGGGACCAGTACTAACCGTAGCGTGCGTCCAGCGGCGGCGGCGGGGGCTTGTAAGTGAGTGAGTGTGTGTGTGTGTGGACCTGACGAGAGCGCCGGGGAGGGACGTGCGCACACCACGACGGTTCAGGTGAGACTGCCGCCCGGCTTCGCTGATGCGCGCGACCACAGGCAGAGGGTGGTGGTGGCGGTGTGAGGAGTAGTGGTGGTGGAGGAGGTAGTGGTGGTGGTGGTGGTAGCGGAGTTGCGAGGGCTGGTGATGGTGCTGGCGCTGGGCACGTTGTGCTGGTGGATGCCGTAGGTAGATTGCTTGCGGTTGCGGCGGTCGGCGTTTTCAACCAATGAATTACGAGGAAGCTCGTGATCCTGGTGGAAGGAGAACTCGCCGAGTGACGACGGAGGAGGCACACGAACAATGAATGTTTGATGCCCAAAGAGCAGAGGAGAACAACGAAAACAAACGGCGCAAGCGACCAAGGCGATAGAATTCCTCGCGAAATTCCCAAGCAGTTTCGAAGGAGAATGAGGAGGATCTGTGAATTTGTATCACGGCCAAGTGCGCTTTGAGAGAGCTTTGCAATAACTCGTGAGGGATTACGCTTAGGTGGGTCAGGGAAAAGGGGAGAGAGGGAGGGGGTGCAGGTGAACCCCCACCCAAATCGCTGCAAATCCAGCCTCGCCTTTCGCAACCCCAACCCCGGGATACATGAGAGAGCAGCAGTAGTGATTGTTTTATACCATGCACGCGGATTCCTTCGAACCGATCCGCGCAGGTGCGATTTTTCATGTTAAATTATGCAGGTAAATCTTTCCTCGCATTGAATTATGGGTGCGAGACTCCCTCTCCCCCCGTTAAATTATGCGTTTGGGATTTTCATGTTAAATTGGGCGGTTAAAATGTTCATTACCACCAGGTACTGCCGACGCTAGCCTCCGTCCAACTCAACCTCCATTTCTCTTTCGTTTACAAATTTGCATATCATACCACCCACCGTAGTGTATCCCCTCTCTTCGACGCGCCCCCCTACCCATGCGATTATAAGGTCGTACCAACTAGGACGACCTCCCCCACCTTGCCTTATACGCCCGACGCACTACTAGGAAGTCCCGCTACTGTAACCCCGGGGCAGAATACTGAGAGGAAGAGGCAGATAGATGTACA
>NC_091582.1:8696353-8699014 GCF_042767895.1 Penaeus vannamei
GTGTCTGCACACGATCGTAACGCTAAAAGACACTTGCACTAATACCAGCAATGACTAGCCTCCCCATGCGGGGTGGCCATGTGTCAGCCTTCGAGCGTGTTTGGGACGAAACCACGTGGCCGCCGCATGCTAGAGTCCAATGCCGAACGCTCGGGTCTTGAACGCACTGCACCTCCTCCCCGGGAAATAGACGCACTATACCCCCTCAGGAAATGGACACTATACCCCCTCCCCAGGAAATGGACGCACTGTATCCCCTCAGAAAATGGATACTATACCCCCTCCCCAGGAAATGGACGCACTGTATCCCCCCTAAGAAATGGACGCACTATACCCCCTCCTCAGCAAATGGACTCATTGTATCCCCTCCTCAGGAAATGGACGCACTATACCTCCTCCCCAGCAAATGGACGCACTGTATTCCCTCCCCAGCAAATTGACTCATTGTATCCCTCCCCAGCAAATGGACGCACTATGCCCCCTCCCAGCAAATGGACTCATTGTATCCCTCCCCAGCAAATGGACGCACTATGCCCCCTCCCAGCAAATGGACGCACTATGCCCCCTCCCAGCAAATGGACTCATTGTATCCCTCCCCAGCAAATGGACGCACTATGCCCCCTCCCAGCAAATGGACTCACTGTATCCCCTCCTCAGGAAATGGACGCACTATACCTCCTCCCCAGCAAATGGACGCACTGTATTCCCTCCCCAGCAAATGGACTCATTGTATCCCTCCCCAGCAAATGGACGCACTATGCCCCCTCCCAGCAAATGGACTCATTGTATCCCTCCCCAGCAAATGGACGCACTATGCCCCCTCCCAGCAAATGGACTCATTGTATCCCTCCCCAGGAAATGATCGCACTATGCCCCCTCCCCAGCAAATAGACGAACTATACTCCCTCCCCGGGAAATGGACGCACTATACCCCCAAGGAACTGCACCGGTGCTCAATACACCACATTCGACATTGTTCCGTTCCTCACAGAGCATTCGCCGAGCAGCTATTCATTAAGTCGAGTGGAGAGAGGGTTTGCACTCGCGTCTAACCTGCCTAATTGTGTACTCTTTGAAGCCTTGAGTGGAGGCCAAGTTCGAGCGCGCGCAAATTGGAAAAAAGGGGAGATCGGGCGGTCGAAGGGACGGGTACCATGCGGCCAGGATTTCCCGCCGAATAAAGAAATGGAAATATATCACAAGGTAAGGGACAGGCCGCTTACTCGACTCCAAGATTTGCTCCTTCCACTTTTGGATTTTTTCCCTATAGCAAATCGTGATCATGCCCCCCTCTCTCTCCCTCTCTTTATCTTTTGTGTGGGTCTGTGTCCGCGTGGTGTCTGTATGCGCCTGTGTGTCCGAATGTGTCCGTGTGTGTCCGTGTGTGTGTGTGTGTGTGTGTGTGTGTGTGTGTGTGTGTGTGTGTGTGTGTGTGTGTGTGTGTGTGTGTGTGTGTGTGTGTGTGTGTGTGTGTGTGTGTGCGCGCGCGTGTGTCCGTCTGTCTCTGTCTATGTATGTATGTGTGTGTGTGTCTGTCTGTCTGCGTGTGAGTGTCTGTCTCTATCTCTGTATGTGTGTCTGTCTGTGAGTGACTGTCTGTCTCTGTCTCTGTATGTGTCTCCGTGTGTGTCTGTCATTATATGTGTCTGTGCCTCTCTCTCTCTCTCTCCAATTTAATCTTAACAATAATCGTCCATCTTCCCCGCTCCCTTTTTCCTATCATCCTGCCCTATCTCCCCTTCTGCGCTCTCCCCGCGCCCCTACGTCATTCTCCCCTCTCCCCACACCTGCTCTTCGCATGCACCTTTCCCTCCCTCTTTCCTCCGGCCTTTTACATACACCAGCGGAGAAAAACGGCATCTAATTCCCCTCGGGGGGATGGCGGCTCAACTTAACATATTCCAGCATTTTCCAGGCGGGGCAGGTCATCGCATCTCCTCTCCCTCCCTCCCCTTTCCCCTTTCCCTTTTCCCCTCCCCTGCCCTCTCCCCTCTCCCGCTGCTGTGATTGCAGGTGCGGAATTTGTTATGGAGGTGGACAGGTGAGCGCGTTCTTATTTACTGGTTGCTTGCCTTCCTCTCTCGCCCTCACTCTCGCTCTCTCTCTCTCTCTCTCTCTCATACACACACACTCTCTCCCTCTCTCTCTCTCTCTCTTTCTCGGCCATTTTAAGTAACAAACCCAGGCTCGTTTTTTTTATCTACTCTTCTCTCTCTCTCTCTCTCTCTCTCTCTCGCTCTGTATCTTCATAAGTCCTGGTTCTCCTTCACAATCTTGGTTCCCTTCGGTTGCTTCCTGGACATTATTTATTCCACCCCTTGCACATTTTGTCCATGGCGGTTCTGTGACTGTCTAAATTGCCTCTCATTTTCTGCCGTAATGCTAACTTCTCCTCTCTTTATTTATATATATTTCATTCACCCCCCCCCCCCTCGAATTTCCAAGATCCTACCATCTCAACACCTAAATTTACGATCAATTATTACTCTCCACTTCATACCACCTTCCATTTCCCTTCCTCCTCCTCCTTCTACTAATCTATTTTAATTTTCATAACTTCAGTCCACCTGATCCGTCATTTTCATAAATTATTCCACCCATTGCATAGCCTCCTGCGCCTCCTCTCCTCTTCTTTCTTCCAATCTCTCTCGATCACGATTT
>NC_091582.1:8699514-8707014 GCF_042767895.1 Penaeus vannamei
TGTCTTTTTCCCCTTTTTCCCCTTTGGTGGTCCTCCTCCTTCTCCTCTTCTTCTTCGTCTTTCCTTTGTATCGCTCTCCTCGAAATTATTCTTGAATTTCCCATATCTACTTCCTCTTCCCTTTTGTTGTTTTTCTCATCCTTTCTTTTTCTTCTTCCATCGCCACACTTCTCCTCAGTTTCGAATTACTTTTTCCCTTGTTTTCCCCTTTACCTAACCTTCCTTTCTTCCTTCTCGACTTTCCTTCTATTCCAATCTTCCTTACTTCTCCCTTACCTCACCTTCTCATCCTTCTCCTTCCTCGTTTCCCTTCCCTCATCTTCCTCACTTCCTTTCCTCGTTTCCCTTCCTTCATCTTCCTCACTTCCCCCTTACCTCACCTTCCCTTCCTTCTCCCTTCTTCGCCTTTCCTTCCCTCGTCATTTGCCTCACACCTTCCATCCATATTCAGAGGTAATGAGAAGAAAAAGAGCAGGCGGGGGGGGGGGGAGAGAGGGAGAGAGGGAGAGAGGGAGAGAGGGAGAGAGGTAGAGAGGGAGAGAGGTAGAGAGAGAGAGGTAGAGAGAGAGAGGTAGAGAGAGAGGTAGAGAGAGGTAGAGAGAGGTAGAGAGAGAGAGAGAGAGAGAGAGAGAGAGAGAGAGAGAGAGAGAGAGAGAGAGAGAGAGAGAGAGAGAGAGAGAGAGAGAGAGAGAGAGAGAGAGAGGGGGGGGGGGAGGGAGGGAGAGGGACGAATGCGCTCAGAGCCGAATAAAAGCCACGGGACGCCCACGGATTCCCATCCCTTCCCGCCCTGCCCAAGAGCGGTCCTATGGATTCTCCGGCCGAGACGGGAGGTGGATGGAAAGATCGCTCCATCCGGCAGAGGTCGTCCGGTGTCCTTTCTTTTCCTACGGCAGCTCGCCATTTTTTTTTTTTTTTCTTTTTAGTCGCCGGGAATCATTCCATTCCAAATGAGTCACCAAGAATCCCTCAAATTCGAACAGGGCGGCTGGACCCCTTTCACCTTGCTTAGGCTACCGGGAGTCCCTGTTTTTGAATGGGTCGCCTGAATCCTTCCTTTTAGCATCGTTCACCTGTAATCCTTCCACTGCGAATGGACCACATGAATCCTTCTACCCTGAATGGGCTGCCTGGAATCCTTCCTATCTGAATAAACCACTCGGAATCCTTTTATTTCCGTTCCTTTTTGAACAGGACACCCAGAATCCTTCTATTTTCAATCGACCGCCTTGATATTTCCAATTTGGACGCAGAGAACTCTTCCAATTTGGAAAGGGCGCACTGAATCCTCGTAGTTTGAACAGGGCGCCAGAATCCTCCCGTTCTGAATATGAATCTTGCCGTTCTGAAAAGGCCGCTTGAACCTTTCCATTTCGAGTGGCCTGCTCAGACCCCTTTATAAGCTGTCTGGGATCCTTCTGAGTGGGCTGCCTGATTAGGCCATTTAAAAGCCTCTCATTTTGAGTTGGCCCTCCGGAATCCCTCCATTTTGAATCGGCTACCTGGAATCCTTCCATTTTGAAGAGGTTGCCCAGAATCCTTCCATTCTGAATGAGCACCGGAATCTTTCCATCTTGAAACTGCTGGTGCGGAATCATTCCATGGCGACTAAGCCGCCGGGATTTATTCATTTTGAATGAGGTGCGCGGAATAATTCCATTTTGAAAGGCTACCCGGAGTCATTCCACTCTGAATGGGCCGCCCGATGCATTCCCTTTTGAACGGGGCGCCCGGTGTCCTTCCACTCTGAATTGGCCGCCCCGAACAGTGCCACACGGGAGGGCGAGCGACACGGACTCGGGGACAGGCCACTCGACCTGGCACTCGACCTCAGGCGCGGGAGGGAAGAGGTGTGCGGATTTAAGATTATCCAAATTTCAGTACCCGATCCGACGACCTTCACGTGCGCGGCAGGGAGGGAGGCGGATGGGAGGGAGGGAGGGCGACAGGGGATGGGGGGAGTGGGAGAAGATGGAGGGGAGGAGGAGGAGGAGGAGGAGGAGAGGGTAGGGGGGAGGAGGAGGAGGAGAGGGTAGGGGGTAGGGGGAGGAGGAGGAGAAGAAAGAGGAGGAGGAGGAGGAGGAGGAGGAGGAAGAAGAAGAGGCATGGAGGGAGGAAGGGCGAAGGGGTAGGAAGAAAAGAGGGAAAAGAATGAGGAAAACGAAGAAAATAAGGATGGGGACGGACAGGAAAGACGGAAAGAGGATGTGGGCGAGACAGGACAAACTCTTCAAATTTTCAACTTTTGACCTCCAAGAAGATTTGATTTTCCCTTGAAGAATTTAATGCGATTTTATTGGTGCGACGACGGCATGCATGCTCTCCTTTCATCTTCCTCGCCACTCTATTCCCCCTTTCTCTCCTCTCTTCAATAATCGTTAAGAACAACGCTGCCTGAAACAACGGCGCGCGGGCAACAAGCGCTCGAACTGCGATAATGTTTTAAACCTCTCACGGCGCCGGCCACGCGGAACAAAAGTACCCCAACTCTACTTATAAAAAATGAAGCCAGCATTGGAGCGGCGGAAAAATACATAATACACTTTCAACTATGCCCCTGCAAGTTCTTTACCCTTTTTCTTCTTACGTACGCTGAACTCTGATTCCGACACACGCATTCGCTCACCCACTCACTCATTCACTCACTCTCTCTCTATACACGAGAACAAAAAGAACATTTTTTCTTTGTGTATTGATTAACACCGGACTTAAAACCAAAGAGAACGTATACACACATGCGCACACACTAACACACACTATACGTACACACATGCATACAGACACGCGCACTTGCTATACTAATCAGCCTACATAAATAAAAGAAATTTGGCCACAAATCATCAACTCCCTTGCTCTATCCCAGAACAAGTCTACAATTCTACTTACTCTCGATGCTGCCAGTCAGCGTCGACGGCGATTTACCTGTAATGAAGGAAAAGAAACATTGATTGCGACAAATCAGTTAACAATATCTTAACTTAAAATGAATAGGTTTGAGAGGGTGGGTTGAGAGGTTGGGCGGGGGCGGGGGCGGGGCAGGAAGGGGCAGGGGCAGGGGCAGGGGCAGGGGGCAGGGGGCGGGAGAGGGGGTAAGAGGGACAAATAGACAAATAACCGAGTAAAGGAGAGAGAAAAAAAATGTTGTAAAGGCAAAGAGAGAGATAAAAGACTAGAGAAGAGAAGAAAGAGAGAGAGAGGGAGAGAGAGAGAGAGAGAGAGAGAGAGGGAGGGAGAGAGAGAGAGAGAGAGAGAGAGAGAGAGAGAGAGAGAGAGAGAGAGAGAGAGAGAGAGAGAGAGAAGAAAACAGAAGAGAAGAGAGAGAAATCTTACATCCGCAACGTTCTACAAATTTCGCCAGAAAAAGAAGTCAACTAGACTTTTTCCTCCCCAAGTTTTAAGTATCTATTCACCTTTGACCGCCTAACTAGACTAGGGCTCGAGAGTCGGGGCAGAGACTCGAGTGCCGACCTGACCCTTGACCCGAGCTGAGTGGCGACCTCCGAGCACTTCCGCTCTCACGCTTCACCTGGCTTCCCGAACTTCCGTCTTATCCTCTCGCCCTCCCTCTAATCTCGCTCATTCCTTCTCTAATCTCCCTTTCCTCTCTTCATCACGCTTTCCTACTATCCACTTTCACTTCTTCTCTGCACCTTCTTCCCTTCTACTCCATCTCTTTCTTTCCTTCCATCCTCTCACACAACCTGAATTTCTGCGCTCTCATTCCTCTCGCAATAGCTCCTAACCTCCCAATATCCCTTCTCCCTGCTGTCCCAATCCTCACCAATCCCCCCCCCTCCCTTCTCCCTCTATTATCATCATCACCATCATCAACCTCCTCCTCCTCCTCCTCCCCCCTTTCTCCTCCCACACGCCCACTAATTACGCCCACGTCTCACTCGCGTTCCCCCTAGACAGCCGGATCGAGAAATGAACTCGTAATACGGACGGAGGCAAAAATCAACAAGCTATTCCCCCCGAGACTCGGTGTCCAAGCTTTGTTTCCGCTCGCCTTTTACCTCGGCTCGTCCGCTCGTTTCTCCCGGGGTTTTGCCTGACTTTGCAACGCGCCCCCCCCTCCCCCTCCGTCGTATCTTTCTTGGCGAGAGTGACGTCCTTCAGATTCATAATCAAGTACGGGGGCAAAACCACGGCACTAAACAGCCAAGGGGCACCTCACGCATACCTGTAGGAATAGAACTAAGATCGAGTTTCAAAAGGGTAAAAGGCGTCTCTCCCCCTCCCTCCCCCAGCCCACTAGTCTCCCCTTCCCCTTCCCTCTCCCTCCCCCAGCGCGATAGTCTCCCCTCCCCTTCCCTCTCCCTCCCCCCAGCCCACGTCATCTCCCCTCCCCCCCCCCCCTACCCCAGCCCACCGAGCCAGTCCCAGGGGCGACATCAACAGAACCCGCCCCTCCCCCGTGGCCCTGGCGTCCCTCCGACGATACGGCCATAGCTTGGAGGCAAAGGCGCCCTGAAAGGTACTACTCCAGCCCTTCCCTCAAGCACGACGCTTTTCTCTTTTTTATTCCTTTTTCTTTTAGCTCAGGACTCCTGCGCCTGAAAGACAATGGAGTTCGTATGCCATTCTCTTTCCCCTTTCTCTCCTTGATCTTCCATTTCTCTTTTCTTTAGCATATCTTTAACAGCCAGTCGCCTCTCTCTCTCACTCTCACTCTCACTCTCACTCTCACTCTCACTCTCTCTCTCTCTCTCTCTCTCTCTCATTGTCAGACCCTTTTTACGCTGGTCCTTAAGGGGGAAGTATAAAGGCATATCTTTGCTTTTAAGTCAATGTTGAGACACAATGTAAGCTCTTAGATCACCATCATCAGAACGCTATTTTAAACGCAATATTTTTCGCATTACCTCACACACACATTCATCCTCACACACACACACACACACACACACACACACACACACACACACACACACACACACACACACACACACACACACACACACACACACACACACACACACACACATTCACACGCACACACACATTCACACGCACACACACATTCACACGCACACACACACACATCAGCAATTACACATTTTCATGCTGGTACACGCATTCACGAAGAAATAAAATGCCCCGCGTGAATACCCTAAAACGACAGCAAAAGTGCCAAATATTCACAGAGAAAGTGACAGAATCAAATGGCATGGAATGTTATGCACGACGCCGTTTATAGGAATTCCTTGGCGTTCTGGGGTGTCACTATGACAGGAATCTCAGGTAGGCGTAAAGTAAACAAATAAAAAAATATATATATGACCGTGACAGAGAGAAGGGAAGCAAAGAAGGTGAACATGAGGGAGAAGAGCATGGTAATGAGGGCAGTAGGCGTCGAGGGGAAAGACAAAGGGTTATATAATTCCCCAAAACCTTCATTTTCCCTTAATAATAGAAACCTGTCACCTCTGAGGAGTCACCAACCAACATCCTTTTAATCCTCCTTCCCCCCTCCTACCTCCACCACCCCCACCCAACGTCAAAATAACCCAAGGTAAAAAAAAAATAATAATAACAAAAGGAAGAAAAGGAATAAAAAAGAGAAAAAAATATGGAGTCATTATCTCTCACCGGCAGCCGCACGTTCCCCAAGTCATTTTCCAACTAATCAGAAGATTTGAGGAGAGATCGAGGAGGAGGAGGAGAGGAATGGAAGGGGAATGCGACAACGGGCAAGACGAACAGAGGGAGAGGGAAGCGAGAAGAATTGATAGAAAAAATGAGCAATGCCGGCGTCCACGTATGGGCGGAAGAAAGACAGAGAGTTAAAAATCTGCAAACCTCGGGAATCATGAATAAAACTGACGTCGAGGAACCGCCATTCGGAAGCCCTTGTGTATATTCGCCGCCGATGTTACCTCCGAGTTTTAGTAATATTAACAACAGGCATATAAAAGACGAGGACGAGGAAGGAGGGAAAAAATAATAAGGAACTGTTTGTATTCAGGAGTCACCTGGCTACGGCATCCCTGTGGGATCCTCGAGCCAGCAAACAATACCAGCCTTTGGGACCGAGATTCTCCCCTTCCCTCACCTGTTCCCCCTTCCTCGGCCATTCCTATCCCTCGCCTTTCTTCCCCCTCCCCTCGCCCGTTACCATCCCCCTCCTTCCTCCAATGGCGTCCATCCCTCTACCCACCCTCCCTTCCCCTCACCCGTCCTCCTTCCATTCCCCTCACCCGTCCTCCCTCCCATTCCCCTCTCCAGTCCCCCCTCCCTCCCTTCCCCTCACCCGCCCCCCTCCTTCCCTTCCCCTCACCCGCCCCCCTCCCTCCCTGCCCTCATCCGTCCTCCCTCCTTGCACTCCTCTCAACCCCCCTCGCCAGTTTTTAGCCCCCCCTCCCTCATCCACCCACTTCCATTCCTACATCCATTACACTGTTTCCCCCTCTCTCACCCATTCCCCTTTCTATTTCCCCTCGCCGATTTTCACTTCCTCTCCTCCCCTAACCTTACCCCATTCCTCTTCTTGCCTCCCTTCCCCTCATCCGTCCTCCCTTCGTATGGACGGCCAAACCGACTCGGAAAAAAATCCGTCGCTTTGAACAAATAGTCACAAGATTTTAAAAACGAGGTACTTTTACTCTCTTTGTTTTATTTCTTTCTTTTTCTATTGTCCATCATATTCCTCTTCACTTCACTTTCTTCCTCTTCCTCCCATTCACTTACTTTACAACCACTTTTCTCCCCTCTTTTACTCGCCTATTTATCTTGCTACCTTCCTTCCCTTCCTCTCATTGTACTTCTCCCTATTTCCCCTTTCTGCCATTTCCCCAAAGACACCACGAACTCGAAGACGGAGAGATAAGTTATGGGAGCAGTCTTAAAGTCTTTATATAAAAAAATCATGAAAATCAATTTCTAAATGTCACAATTTCGGTTGCCGTGAAATAAGGAAGGAAGCAAGATGAAGAGGCAAAGGTGGAATAAGGAAAGGACTTACCTTTCAATATCTATCGTCATCTTGCTTTGCTCTTATTCAAATCAAGGCAATGGAAAACGAAGAGAATGCAGAGGTAAAAGAAATTGGGAAAACTGCGTGGGAGAGGAAAAAGAAAAAGAAATGAAAGGAGCGAAACAAACTCCTCTTCTTTTGCAACAATATTCAACATCATCAGCGACCGAGCTTGCATAATGAGCAAAGCGGGAAAGATACGCTTCACCAGATCCCTCGCCTGCGTGTGCCTCTTAGTCTGCGGAAACCGGTGCTTCTTTGCGGGGAGCGATGGCAATGGCGGTGACGGAGGGAGGATCAATATAATGCAAGGCGTCGTAGCGATAACCGTATGCCAAATCGAGCTACGCCGGAGTCTACGAGAGTAACATGGCGGCGGCGACATACGACGTTCACTATACGCCGCAACACTAATGAGAAGAACGTCCAAGAATATAAAAGTCTTAAGGACAAAAAGTCAAGGAAACCCGCATACCCAGCCCTAATTGGGGCGCGGTAAGGGCCCTCCACGCGACCTCTCCATC
>NC_091582.1:8719514-8742014 GCF_042767895.1 Penaeus vannamei
TTTTGACATCACTATAATTTTCATTAGCTTACGTTATAATTAACTAAGTAAATACATTATTCATAATATGTCTATGAGGAAAGCCATGACCTGTAATATAAAAATCATAATAAACAATATCGTTACGATTTCCATGGACACAGTGATTCATAAAAAATATCGATATTGCTATCATAAAATTAGCTGCAAAAACAAAATCAATAGTGTACCATCGTCATCAACACATTCTGCCTCATCTCTCTCATTTACAGTATTCTTTTGAGTCAAGATGACTGGCAGAGATAAATGCGTACGGCACAGAGACGAATGTAAAAGCAAGCGAATGTTAGATGAAACTGTAGATAGTGAAATAACGAAAATAGTATTGAAAGAATATCACCGGGAAAATGAAACGAATCATGCAAGTTACCTTCATTTCACGATAGGCGCATATCTCTCTCTCTCTCTCTCTCTCTCTCTCTCTCTCTCTCTCTCTCTCTCTCCATCTCTCTCTCTCTCTCTCTCTCTCTCTCTCTCTTTCTCTCTCTCTTTCTCTCTCTCTCTCGCAGAATTCGACTATTTCTCTCCCCACATTTAACCTCTTTGCCCCTTTCCCTCCTCTCTCTTCTCTCCTCCCCTTTCTCCCTCCCATCGGTCTCCCCTCTCTGCGCCCCCCACTTTCATCCCCAACGCCCTCGGCCACCCAAGGACCCTTTAGTCCCTCCCACTCCCTCCCTACTCCTCCCTTGCAGCCACTACGCTCAGGACTCGTTGTCAGCTCCTTACCCCCCCCCCCCCCCACCACCACCACCACACTCTATCTCCTCCTCCCTCTTCCCTTTCCTCTCCTGTCCTCCCTCCTTCTCTCCTTTTCTCCCCTTTCCTCTTTCCTATCTATCCCTCCCTCCCTTCCTCTCTCCCCCCTGACCCTCCAAGTTCCTCTCTCGGGTAGTCAAGGAGTAGAGTAATCCTAGTGAAGAGAGCACGAGATCGATGCATCGAGTGTCACCTTAAAACCGCCTCCTCCACTCCACTCCACTCCAGCTCACTCTCCTCGCTCCCCCTCCCCTTACACTCTGCTCTCCTGACTTTCCGACGATTTTTTTCACCTTTTTTCACGAACGGCAGGACACACAAGCTGATTTCCACAAACATTTTAACATTTACATCATAATCAGGCCTCCATTTTCCGCGTTAACATTCCCATCTGGCTAGATATCGGTATATATCGCCCCTCGCATAAACTATGTCCTCATTGGTAATCAAATATGCAAATTGAGGAAATGAAGTCTCTGTCACACAAAGTACAGGCGAGTTATGTGAAAGATATAAATGTCACCCTCCGCCCATAAAATGGAAAGTGCAAACCCGTGATAAAACTGAATCCATCTTTAATATGTTTCCCTGGAAAAAATAACACTTTTTTCTTTACACACACACGCACACAGAGGCTACACAGCAACTAAAACTCTGAAGGCAAGCCAAACCTCCGCTAGTTTATTCATACCATTCATTTTTACCACAGAAGCGTGTAACTTCCATCTGAAACTGTATCAAAGTCCAGCAGTCTATCAAGAGATTGGAAAGGGGAAAGGGGCGGGGAGCAATAACGTACAATATTTGTGTACAAGCACGCGCGACCGCTTGCTAAATCAAATAGACAGCGGCCGATGGGCGTGTGATACGTAAACGGTACCACGAAGGGCAGAATAAAGAGAAAGGTGAAGGGAATCAAGAGAAATATCTCCAAGAAAATAATAACTGAAAAAAACATATATCGATACACAGACGACGAACAGGAATTATTAAGGACGCCGCAATAAAGGGAAGCAAGGAGCAGAATGGTTGCCGCGACAGATTCAGGGTGGCAAACAAGGGGGTGAGGAGGGGGCTTCTAGCGAGGGCTAAGGGCTGCGCGTTAAGGTCTGCAGGCCAGGGGTTGCGGGCCAGGGGTTACGGGGCAGTGCTAACGGTGGGCTGGCCACACGGAAGGTGGGCGGAGGGGTAAGGGGTCGAGGGCTGGGGATGGCACCATAGTGTGAGGGGAGAGTGGTAATGAGCGGGTAGTTACGGCCTCGTCTCAGGCGGGTCAGCTAATTACCATTCTCTCGTCACAGCTGTCCCGACTCATCTTGTCAAACTGGAATACCAAAAATATTCTTTCTTTCTTTCTCTTTTTCTCTCTTTTACATATGCATTAGGAACTGGATCGGTTACAAGTCTATTATAAAAGAGAGAGGATAACTTGATCATTTTAATGTCGCGTCATCAATCTGTATTTTCCCCTTAGTTACATTTTCTGCCGCTCCTCCCGCAGTCTTTCCTCCTTCAAATCCGTTCGTCTCGGAATGTCGAGGAGCCGCATCCTGAATTCCTCGACAAAGGCCGATTTTCTCGAGGTCCTCGGATGAGAATCGTGTATCTGTTTCGACGTGTAAGCAGTTTCAAAGCGGCCCAAGAAGGAAAATCAAAGACTCGATTGCTCTCCGATTATTGTGACGTGCGCGCGAAAACTCGTCTTCCCGATACTTGCCGGTGACACACGGACATAATTAGCTTTAGTGAATCACGAACGACTGGGGGAGCGCAGGGCCGGCTGGGCACGCGTCTTGCTGAACCCACACATCCTCCCCCGGTCGCCTTGGGGCCTCCGGGACACATTCCTGCATGACAGTTCTTGCAGCGTGCATCTAACGCTGTCATTTCATCCATCCAGATAATCCCAAACCCCGCACGTGCACGCGCACGCACACGCACACGCCATCGATGGAAGAAATGGCTTCCTGTAAGCCGGAAAGTACATAGCGCTCCCCTCCCCTAAGTGTTGTTCCCCGACATAGTTCGCTTAGTGCGCGGGATGCCTGAGCGCCGGGCCTCCGTCAAACTCGATACTTCGTCTCATCGGAAACTCGGCCCAAAGATAATGCCCGCCGGAGGAGGTCGCACAAAAGCCTGTCAAGCAGCGCAAGGGAAGAGCCCCTCGCGCATTCCGGAGATCCTTGGGCTGTGCCTGCCGTGCGACTCCCTCGTGCCCCCACCCTCCTTCCCCTACCCGAGTGCCAACAGCTGCCCCGAAACACAATACTCCCTTCCCTCTCCCCCAGCCTCCCGCCCTCCCTCGCATCGGACTCAGACGCCGTCAAACAGCCAGAATCGCCTCACAGCCATTTCGATATCACCTGCCGTCTGCCGTCACGTCGGGTTGAAATTCTACAGGTCTTCCCTCGCGCGCCCTGTCAGCCTCGCCCACTGCCCACCGCCGAGCCTCTCCTCGCGCCCACAATGCCCCTACCAGCACCCCCCGCCCCCCATACCTGCTTTCCGACAGTTCTTTTGTTGTCGCGACGAAATCTCCACAACAACAACAATATCAACAAACACGGCATTGTTTCAGAGTTTCTCTCGCTGTCCGCATCCGTTGTACCGTGACTGGATCTTGCCCCGAGCTCCGTATCTCTCTCCGGGCCTTTCCTTCTTCGTCTCCTCTCCTTTCCATTCCGCCCTTCGTCCCCTCTTCCCTCCTTCGCCCTCCCTTCCACGCCTTTCGCCTCGCCTCCTCCTCCCAATCGTCCTCTCCATTTACCGCTTTTACTCGCCCCTTTCATATCTAACCAGTACTCTCCTCCTCCCCTCCTTCACTCTTCCACCCCGCCTCCTCCATCTCTCTCCCATCTTCTCCTCCCTCCCTTTCGCCTGCCCTCCTTCGCCACCAGCCCTCCCAGCCCCCTGGAGATCCTGTGCTATTTCTGGGTTATTGTCGCATTCCTGCAGCGCCACAAACCACGTAACTAATGGGACTCTCTCGGACACTTACACACAGGAAGCCTCGTGTGTGGAGTAATGCTCCCCGCGCCGCCGCCTCCACCTTCTCCACCTCTTCCACAACTATTAATGCTATTCTGTCTGCCCGCCTCCCCGGAGAAGTCGCAGCCCCGCGCCATTTTCTCTCCGTCATCGTCGGCTGCGCCTACCACGCCAGGCTCTGCGGCGTCGCGGAGGAGGGGAGGGGGAGGGGGAGGGGGCGACCATTACGGTGTCGTTTCCTTTAATCAACGACACATGCCGCTCCTCCTGGCGCTGGTGAAGCGACAGACAGCGCTTCTCTCTCTCTCTCTCTCTCTCTCTCTCTCTCTCTCTCTCTCTCTCTCTCTCTCTCTCTCTCTCTCTCTCTCTCTCTCTCTCTCTCTCTCTCTCTCTCTCTCTCTGTGTGTGTGCAAGTGTGTGTGTGTGTGTGTGTGTGTGTGTGTGAGTGTGTGTGTGCGTGTGTGTGCGCGTGTATAGAATGTGTGTGCATTTGTGTATAGATTGCGTATGTACATGTGTGTATATGTGTATGTACATGTGTGTATAAGTGTATGTACATGTGTGTATATGTGTGTATATGTGTATGTACATGTGTGTATATGTGTATGTACATGTGTGTATATGTATATGTACATGTGTGTATATGTGTATGTACATTGTGTATATGTATATGTACATGTGTGTATATGTGTATGTACATTGTGTATATGTGTATGTGCATGTATGTATATGTGTATGTACATGTGTGTATATGTGTATGTTCATGTGTGTACAAGTGTATGTACATGTGTGTATATGTGTATGTACATGTGTGTATATGTGTATGTACATGTGTGTATATGTTTATGTACATGTGTGTATATGTGTATGTACATGTGTATATGTGTATGTGCATGTGTGTACATGTGTATGTACATGTGTGTATATGTGTATGTGCATGTGTGTACATGTGTGTATATGTGTATGTACATGTGTGTATATGTGTATGTACATGTGTGTATATGTGTATGTACATGTGTGTATATGTGTATGTACATGTGTGTATATGTGTATGTACATGTGTGTATATGTGTATACACGTATGTGTGCGCGCGTGTATGTACGTCCGTATTTGAAGACATGTGCGTGTGTGCGTTTTCGCGTGTACGATTGCTCGAACGCCACCATAAAAATTCTAAAAGAGGAGACGAACATTCCCGCTCGCGAGACAATCGTCTACGGGGGAGGGGGAACAAGAAGCGCCCCCCCCCCCTCCCTTCTCCCCGGGACTCGCGGAATGCTAGCCATTTGACGCGCAAACATGCCAACGAGAAATTTCGAGAATAAGTCCAAGTCGCTGTTGCTGCCTCCCCCCCCCCCCTCCGGATCCCAGCGCCGCTTCGCAAATGTATGGGCGCCACGCAAGAGAAACAAGCGAAAGGTCAAACAAACCAACGCACTCTGTGACGTTACCCCCCCCCCCTCCCCTCCGCCCCCATTCCAATCGGCCGTGTGACCTTACGGGTGGTTGGATGTGACGTGACCTGACGGGGCAGGGCGGAGGGGCAGGGCGGAGGGGCAGCGAGTCTGGCATGCACGGAAAACAATGCCTACTTCCGGTGTAGTCGAGCACGATGCTTAGGAGGCGGGCAGAGGGAAGGATCGGGGCACGGGTAACGAAAGAGGGTAACAAAAACTGAAAGGATGAAAACACGAAATGAAGGGAACAGGCAAGAAAATCAAATAAAAACTCATAGGTGGTCCAAGAAGGCATGGGTAACGAAAGAAACAAAATCTGAAATAATAAGAAACCAGAGGAGAAGAGAAAAGAAAAGAAAAAAAACATAGGTGGTTTAAAAATGGGGTTCCATCCTACGGCAAGGGGAAGCAGGGGACCCCAGATCACAATTTATCTCTCTCTCTATATGCGAATATTCCGGTTCTAAAATCTCTCTGTCTTATTCTGCCTTCCATTTGCGCTTTCGCCCCAACTCTCGAGCCACTCTTATCTGCGAGGAAAGAAAGTTTTGCATACTCCCTGCGCAGGAAAACTTGTGTGACTTATCCTTATTATTTTTACGAATACGGGATTTTAATATATTTATATTGCACTTATACAATAGTGACGCCCCTATGTATGCGTGTAATTACTAGTATCTTTTTTCCCCACCGCATACATAGCCTCGCCCCCGCGCACGCCACCACACCCCAAGCACGTCAATGAACGGCGCTCAGCCCCCAGCCGCCCTCGCGCCCCTATTTATCAAAGGGCTCGATCGACAGTTCCAGAGCTTCGTGACGACCTGACGAATGGCGGCCGGATTAGGTGCTAAAAGCCCGAAGCTCCGCGGCCGGCCGGGGCCTCGTCCGTCAGCACCAGCTCAAGACTTACAAAAGCTTCACCAATATTTAGGATGACAAATATCAACCTTAAACATACGCTTCCAGTGGGGCTTCGCGACTCAAATCCTGCTGTGCGTCACGAGCTCTCCTTATGGTGGCACTAAAACCCACTATACACAAAATAGGTTTATTAAAAGTTGAGACAACAGTTTCGAAGTCCTCCTGAACCTGGGTAATCCCTTATTTTATACATCCCTCGGTCTACTCACATTCCCTTGTATTTTTGTGAAGCGTAAGTACGTTGGTTTTCAATATATTATCATTATTTTCGTGTTCGACCTATTAAATTCCAGTCGCTGATGAATCTCTGGTGCTAGATCGTTCTCTCAGGTCACAATCTACTTCCCCAAACTATACCAGAAGGAAAGGGTTATGTGGGGTCAAATACGGTCATGTGAGGTCACATGCCATCAAATAATCACAAGAGGAAGATGAACGATGGGAATCAGGTCAAGGCTTTGGCGAAATTCTCATTAATTATTTTATCTTTTAGCAATGTGTGGCAGCCAAAGAAGCACTATGAATGTCGCTTTTTATGGAGAGAACAATCATACTTGTTTATCTAGGCCTTTCTGCTAAGGTACAATATTTATTCAGGATTTATCTAGTCATCTAATTCGTACCAACAGATTGATATATTTTATTCATCCTGGAGTTTGTAGCCAAATGGCCACTTTCGTTAGTCAAGCAGATTTGAGGAATTGATTTACAATGTCGATGCACAAGAGCCAGTTCCACTTAATTTGGAGCAACTCAAAAACAACCATGGGGTTATACCTAACTACCTACCTACCTCTCCCTGCCAGGACCAAAAGTATTTTGTCCATCATTTCCTTTCCCTTTCCTTAATTTTCCACTCTCCCCCGTCCTGCTATCCCCTGTTCATTCTTTTTCTCCTGCTTCTCCCTTCCACCCTTTGCTATAGCCTCTTCCGTTCCCTCCTCCCTACCGCCCTTGCCCCCTTCCCCCTGTCGCCCTTCCCCTCCCTCCTCCTTTGCTACCCCGCTTCCCCCCTCCCTCCCCTATGTCGCCCTTCCCCTTCCCCCTTCCTCCTCCCTACCGCCTTCCCCCTCCTCCCTTACCGCCTTCCCTCGTCCCTACCGCCTTCCCTCCTCCCTACCGCCCTCCCTCCTCCCTACCGCCCTCCCCCTCCCCACCAGAGGCACTTAAAGACTCACTGACGCCCATCATTCAGGGCCAACCCAATTCCTCGCCCATTATCGGCCCGAGTCAAGCCGCCCGTCGCATGGCACCGATCACTTGCTATTGTCGGGGCCCTGCCCAGCCCCTGGCACCCCCTCCCCCCTACACCATCTGTCTCCCTCAAGCGCCCTGTCATCCTCGGACGCTCTTATCGCCTTATCACCCTCTCTGGCGTCTTATCGCCGATGCTTACACATGTAAGTTTTTTTTTTTTTTTTTTTTAACCTAAGGTCTTTGGTTGGTTTACTTTTGTTCAAGCATACGTCCCTTTTCTACTTTCCTTTCGTCTCATCACACAAAAGAGGTTGTGCATTTTTGTAATGATAGACCATATTACACATACAAATATTTTGCATGTAGAGATATGTGTGAGTATGTGTACGTACGTACGTATGAATGCATGTATGCATATGTTTGTATGTATGTATGCATGCATGCAATTATGTATGTATGAACGTATTTATGTATCTATGTATTTATGCATTTATGTATGTATGTGTGCATGTGCGTAAGTTCGTGTTTTTGTGTACGCGCACCTACACAAACAGTATATTGCTGGTCACAGTACATTACTGGATCCATCTAAAACCCGCAGCACCCAAATCCACGCCAGCCAAAAGCAGCCGCCCAATCCATCCCCCGAATCACCCGGGCGGACATGTTAAAGCACCGCCCTAATCCTCCTCGTTGAGCTAATCCGTCAGCGCCTAACCAATCCAACACCGGGCCAACCAGACGCTAATCAGCCACCTAGGGCTCTAATCAGCAAACGACTCACCTAATAGGCCAAAGACATGCACAGTAAGAAAAAAATCTTTTGAGCAGCAGACTGTGAACGCAAAACAGACACCAATTAACAATCAAACTATTGCTCTAAAAATAATAGCACACAAGTCGTCTCATATCAGAGCTAACTTGACTTGCAGTGAGAAAAGGAGAGACGGAGAAGCGAGACAAAAATATGGGAAGAGGTAAGCGAATGAAGAGGGAAATGATGCCGAAGATAAGCAGAACATGAGAGTGAAGAAAAGGGTGGGTGGGGGTGGGGGGGGTGGCATACACCCTCCCTTCCTCCCTCCCCCCTGTAATCACCCACGGTGTAGTTTCCAGCAGCTAAGACAAAAAAAGAAAAAAAGAAAAAAAAAATCCAATTCATTCACTCCTTCCCTTCTCCCTTTCGTCGTCCCTTTATCATCCCCTCGGCTATCCATGTTATCGTTATTATTCCCCGCCTTTGAACCTTTTGTGCTACGTGTTTACTCATTCACGTGCTTTCGCTTCCCCCTCCTTCTTAACTCAGCTCGGATTCAACGCTTCTCTCCAGTAACAGGTATCTTCTTTAAAATCCTCCGCGTCCACCTTTCATCTCTCTCTCTTTCTCTTCCCTTCTCTCCTCGCCTTGTCTGACTTCGCATTTCTTCTCTCCCCTTCCTCTTCCTCCTCTCTCTGCTTTTTTTTCCTCTCCCAATCTCACTTTTCTTCTTTCCTCTCCTATTCTCTCTCCTCTTTTTTCCATACCTATACTCTCTGCTCTTCTTTCCTCTCCTATTCTCTTCTCTCTTCTTTCTTTTCCTATTCTCTCTTCTCTTCTTTACGTTCCTATTCTCTCTTCTTTTCTTTACTTTCCTATTCTCTCTTCTCTTCTTTCCTCTCCTAATCTCTCTTCTCCTCTTTCCTCATCTATTCTCTGTTCTCTTCTTTTCTCTCCTATTCTCTATTCTCTTCTATTTGTTTCTTTCCGCGTCCTCTTATTTTTCTTTTTTTTCTTTGTTTCTCTCCTATTCTCTCTTCTCTTCTCTCCTCTCCTCTCCCCTCACCTTCTCTCTCTCTCTCTCTCTCCCCCTTTCCCGTACCTCATTCCTTTGAATTCCCTGCTTCCATCCCTTGCCCCCCCTCTCCCTTCCCTGCCCCCCGTCCCTCGCCGCGTGCCAACCATACCCTAGTGTTTACCTAGACTTGGTTACTTTATTTTCAGAACAAAAGGAGTCTTTCTACTTACAAAAGTCGGGCGCTCTTCAGTCTGGAGATGGACGGCGGGAGAGGAAGGGGGAGGGGAGTGGGGTTCTCGCCCCTTTTACCCCCCATTCTCCCTTCCTTCCTCCCTCTCCCTGTCTGTCTGTCTCTTCTCTTTCTCTCTCCCTGTTACCACGCAGGTATACGCTCGTCTCATTCCCTTCTCCCTGCATCCTCACCTGTAGTCTGCCCTAGCAAGTAATGTGATCTGAAGTATCCACTATTTTGGGATCGTCCATTTTTTTTCTTCCCCCTTTACCACTCCCGAATGATCCCCCCTCTCTTTCTCTCCTCTTTCTCCATCCTCTCTCTTTTTCTCCCCCTCTCTCTCCCTTTCTTTCCCCTCGTTCTCTCCCTTTTTCTCTCCTTTCCTCTCTTCTTTTCCCCCCCCGCTCTCTCTTCTTTCTTCTCTCCCCCCTGCTCTCTCTCTTCTCTTCTCCGCCCCTGCTCTCTCTTTTCTTCTCCCCCCCGCTCTCTCTCTTCCCCCCCCCCCCCCTGCTCTCTCTCTTCTTCTCCCCCCGCTCTCTCTCTCTCTTCTCCCCCTTCTCTATCTCCTTCTCCCCCTCTATCTCTCTCTTTCTCCCCCTCTCTATCTCTCTTTCTCCCCTTCTCTATTCTCTTTCTTCTCCTCTCTCCCCCCTCTCTCTTTCCCCCCTCTCTCTTTTTTTCCTCCATCTCTCTCTCTTTCTCCCCCTCTCAATCTCTCTTTCTCCCTCCCCTCTTCGCGAATACCGGGAACACACCCACCCACCAGCGTGTATGTGTTTGTCTCCTCGCTCAACTTTGACTACCAACGACATTATGAAGACCTGTCGTCAGTCCCGTGCAGCCTCGCCTTTTCTTCCTTCGTCACCCTCTGTTATCTCGATCTTTGTTGTTTCCAATTCATAATTTCTCCATCTTTCTGTTTCGGGAGTTATTTACGCACCTCTCCTTGATTAACCGAAGGCGCGCGTTTCGGAGTGTGTCCGCGTACCCCGGCTGAACACAATGTACACGTTCACCTGTCTGTATCAGCAATGAATAGCCAGAAGTAAGGAAGCGTAACGTGCCTGTATAAACCAGGTCCTCACAAAGGCATTTGAGGCACATAAAAAAAAAAAAAATCTCTTTAATTAACACACCTAAGTCGTTAGGAGAGGGAAGAGCGAAAGAAAGAGGAGATAACAAACGAAATTAGATACGAAGGAGGAAAGGGACCGCGGAGATAAGCGAGATGAACAATGAAAAAAAAAACACCGGTATTCGGAAAACACGAGAGGGGGTTGTCTCCAAGGAATAAAAGAGAAAAAAAGAGAAAAAAGAGAAAAGAAAGTGAAAGACGAAATTACACAACAGCAACATGCCATCAAAGTACGAAAAGGATCGGCGCAAAGCAACGTGCAAACAGGCGGCGCGGAGAGTACCTGGCCAGCAGCACCTGTCCAAAGCAGGTATCCCAAGCGCGGCCAGCCAGACCTTGAGCGGAGAGAACTTAAAGCGAGCGAGGGTCCGTATCGGTGTCGCTCCCCGGCTCTGATCCTCGAAATACACTCAGAATCCAACAAAACAGTTATTTGGCCAAGCGAGTCCCCCCCCCCCCCCGCCCCTACCCCCTCGCCCGAGCTATTTGTCTTCAAGAAGCTTTTCATCAGCTGCTTCGTTCTCCCTCTCTCCCTTTGATTCTTTAGCCATTCCAGTCTGTTCTCGTGTCTTTCTTTTCTTATTCGCATTCATTCACCCTCTGTTTCCTCTCCTACCCTCCTCCCTCCCTCCTCCCTCTCTCCCACTCCCTCTCTCTCTCTCTCTCTCTCTCTCTCTTCTTCTCTCTCTCTCTTTTTCTTTCTTTCTCTCTCTCTTTCTCTCTCTCTTTCTATCATTCTCTCTCTCTCTCTCTCTCTCTCTCTCTCTCTCTCTCTCTCTCTCTCGTTCTCCTCCCTTCCCTGTCTCCTTTGTATGTGCGTTTGTGTGTACAAGAACGTGAGTCGGTGTGACTGCGTGTGTACAGTATGCATGTATGTCCCTCACTGACACACACAAACCCGTTCTGTCATTCTGTCCGCAAATGTGCCAACCCACAACACCTTTCGCGGTATTCATTCACGCCCAATCTTCCTCAAAATTGACCTCCAATCCGCCAAAAACTTCACTCAAATTTTCGAGAAAGAGAACGAAAGTTACAGAAGACGTCACCCTCCTTCCTTCCCTCCCTCCCTCCCTCCCTCCCTCCCTTCCTTCTTGCCTGCCTGCCTGCCTGCCTTTCTCCCTCCCTTGCTCCCCACGCCCACACGCCCACGGCCATAATAATCGAGCTCTTTGTTCTAAAATAAATCTGACAAATTGATTTTTCATAATCAAGTTTTTATACTTAACATATATGCATACATAAATTCACGATCAAGGAAAGAAGGTTGGGAGGGGAGGGAAAGAAGCAGAATAATGAGGAGGCACGAAAAATTAAAAGGTCGAGAGTGGAAAAGGGCTTAGAGGAAGGAAGGAAGGAGGGAAGAAATAAGGAAGGAAGGAAGGAAAGAGGGAAGGAATAAGGAAGGATGAGAGAGGGAGAAAGAGAGATAGGTAAGAGGTGAGAGAAAGAGAGAGAGGTGAAAGGTGAGAGAAAGAGAGAGAGGTGAAAGGTGAGAGAAAGAGAGAGAGAGAGAGAGAGAGAGAGAGAGAGAGAGGGAGAGAGAGGGAGAGAGAGAGAGAGAGAGAGAGAGAGAGAGAGAGAGAGAGAGAGAGAGAGAGAGAGAGAGAGAGAGAGACATACATACAGAACGAGAATCGCATCAAACAACATCGACAAGGCAAAGAAAAAAAAAACACACACACACACCAGAAGCGAGCACATTACACAAGACGACAGCCACAAAACATCGCGTACGAACACTCCCGCACACACGGACACACAACTTGGAATACAGCCCCGCACATACCGCGTGACAAATAACACGGACAGGCAGACGTATGCACAGAAGAAAAGAAACGCTGTCGTGGATACACACAATGAACTCGGTGTGCGTTCATTGCCGACCGTATTCTTCACCAACACGACAAAGATGCGACACAGGGAGGCCGTGTCCTGTATAGTATGGGGTAATGGGTTAAGGAGACAAAAGGGATGGAGAAGAATAAAGGAGGTAAGGGGGAGGAGGGAGACAGAGGGGGGGAAGGGGGAAAGAGAATTATGGAGATAGAGAAAATGAGAGAAAGAGAGCAAGAAGGAAAGAGGGGAGCAGACAGAAAGAGAATTATGAAGGGAGGTAAGGAGAGTAGGGGGTGAGGTGAAAAGGAGGTGAGGAGGGAGGATGAGGATGAGAGAGAGAGAGAGAGAGAGAGAGAGAGAGAGAGAGAGAGAGAGAGAGAGAGAGAGAGAGAGAGAGAGAGAGAGAGAGAGAGAGAGAGAGAATGACAACGTAGAAGGTAAGAAAGGGAAAAAAGAAGAAGTGAAAGGAAAACTGTATATCAAATACGATTCGGGAGAGAAGAATGGATAAACCTGAAAACAACACAGCAGAAATGGAAGGCAAAGAGGATAAGTAGAGATTTGTTTACTCGTTTACACACACAGCGAAGTGAAGCGACGACTCCAGCAGAAAAGAAAAGATGAGCTCAGCATAACAATGGCGTGAGTCCCATCGTCTGACAAAGCATTCGGATCCCTCTCGCCTGACTTAGTATCAACATCAATAATGGCCATCCATCGTCAACAGATGTTACGGAGCTTAAACAAAATTCAGAAGATAATCATTTACAAAATGACCCTAAATTACTCTGGATGAGCAATATCGCCCTATCAGAAAAACATTAAAGCTCCAGTATGTTGCCCTAATAAAATTTGGGTATTCATACGGCCCTCCGAACTCTTAAATGATGTTGGTTACTATAATTACCGTGGAAGCAAGCTCACCCACGAGATCTTATTCAGTCTTCCTGAAACTGTGGTGTTTGTAGATGTACAGACAGCTGAAAGATCGAAAGGGGGGGAGAGAGGGACGGAGAGAGGGAGGGGGAAAGGGAGGGAGGGAAGGAGATGGAGAGGGAAAGGGAGGGAGGGAGGGAAGGAGATGGAGAGGGAAAGGGAGGGAGGGAAGGAAATGGAGAGGGAAAGGAAGGGGGGGAAGGAGATGGAGAGGGAAAGGGAGAGCAGGGATGGAGATGGAGAGGGAAAGGAAGGGGGAGATGGAGGGAAAGGGAGGAGGGGATGGAGATGGAGGGGAAAGGGAGGGAGGGAGGGAAGGAGATGGAGAGGAAAGGGAGGGAGGGAAATGGAGAGATGGAGAGGGAAAGGGAGGGAGGGAGGAAGGAGATGGAGAGAGGAGAAGGGAGGAGAGGAAGGAAGTGGAGAGGGAAAAGGAAGGGGGGGAAGGAGATGGAGAGGGAAAGGGAGGCAGGGATGGAGATGAGAGAAAGAAGCAAAGGGGGGAAGAGGAGGGAAAGGAGGGAGGAAGAGAGGTGGGAGAGGGAAAGGAAGGGGGGAAGGAGATGGAGAGGAGATGGAGGGAGGGAAGGAGAGGGAAAGGGAGGGAGGGAAGAAGAGATAGAGAGAGGAAAGAGGAGAGGAGGAAGGGGAGGTGGAGATGGAGAGAGAGGGAAGGAGATGGAGAGGGAAAGGAAGATGGAGAGGGAGGGAAGGAGATGGAGAGGGAGAGAAAGAGGAAGGAGATGGAGAGGAGATGGGAGAGGAGAGATGGAGATGGAGAGGGAAAGGAAGGGGGACATGGAGATGGAGAGGGAGGAGAGAATGGAGAGGGAGGGGAAAGGGATGGGGGGAGGGAAGGAGATGGAGATGGAGGGAGGGAAGGAAATGGGGGGAGGAAAGGAAGAGAGAAGAGAGATGGAGAGAGAGAGAGAGAGAGAGAGAGAGATGGAAGTGGAGAGAGAGAAGGAGAGAGAGAGATGGAGAGAGAGAGAGAGAGAGAGAGAGAGAGATGGAGAGGAAAGGAAGGGAGCAGAGAGAGGGAGGAGAGGAAGAGAGAGAGAGAGAGAGAGAGAGAGAGAGAGAGAGAGAGAGAGAGAGAGAGAGAGAGAGAGAGAGAGAGAGAGAGAGAGAGAGAGAGAGATGGGAGGAAAGGGAGGGATGGGGAGAGAGGGAGAGGAGAGGAAGAGAGAGAGAGAGAGAGAGAGAGAGAGAGAGAGAGAGAGAGAGAGAGAGAGAGAGAGAGAGAGAGAGAGAGAGAGAGAGAGAGAGAGAGAAAATGTTCTGAACAAAATAACCGCCCGACAGGTGCAGCGTGAACCAAGTCAGGTCCAGGGCCGAGATACATCCATTCCGTTGTTGTTGAATCTCCACCAAACCATCGCCAGTGGTGGCACTCTTGTCCCTGCAGCGAGAAATGCCATCGGAGCAGGCGATACCATGACAGTGCCATCAGATGGTATTCGAGCGGGGGGAAGGGGGTATCGAGGCACTCCCAAACTTTACACAATCGGTCGAATTCCCGACATCACACAAGCGACGGTGGTGCCAAACACGATGGTCCTGTCCATGGGGTAACGATTGAGTCTACCATGATGGTGGGGATAATAACCGCACCTGAGAGAGGCACGCATAGATAACAAAACATAGAAAATGATAGAGCCCTAGTTCTTTTTCGGCGTTAAACCTGCTACAACTGTTAGGTGGGTAGTGGCACTGTCCACTCGGTAAGAGAGAACGGTGGTGGAGAAGGGTGACGAATGCGCAACGAGCGAGGCACCCTGGTGGAGGGGCAGCGGGGCACTGTGCCACTAGAAACGGTAACTCCTTTAAAGGCCTCCTATGACAAACGTGGCCTCTTTTCCTTTGGCCATCTCCTCCTCCCTTCCTTTTCGCTCTATCATCAATCATCTTCCCTCTTTTCTCTCGATATCTCCCTCCTCCCCTTCGCCCATCTTATCATCTCGCCTTTCCCCTTTCTCTCCTTCCCTCTCGCCCTCCCTCCCTCCCTCTCTCTCTGGCCGGCACTCACGCACACAATAAAAAAGTGATATAAAATACATTCCCCAAGCCAATAAAACATACGTGAATGCATTTTTAGAGTGGAAAAAATCGTGTATGCGTGAATGCTTGTGTGAAATACGCACGAGTTTATGTAAAATACAAATGCATTTACGTACATATAAATGCCACTGAATGAGGCCACAACGTGATTTATGCGTAACAGTATTTTCCCGTTATTTTAATTCAAGCCCTGTCTTGAAGCCAGCTGAGACGCAAGCGCACTGGCAAGCAGGCAGGGAAGCAAACATCAGATTGGCGTTTTTATTTACAAACATAGGGACAGACGCGCAGGAAGACCGGCAATCGGAGAGTCAAGCAAGCAGACCGGAAGGAAGTGTGACAAGCAATGAGGCAATATGCCATCGCAAATGGCAGGCAGGTAGAGAGGCTCTTGCAACGGGATAGTTAGATTAGGAGACACAAAGGCCGAGATTCCCGCGAGGCTGACGAGGCTGCAACGCACCTAGCAACGCGGCCTCGTCAGGGTAGGTCTACGGCCGCCGCAGGTGACCCTCGCTGATGACGTCACAACCGTCAAAGCGGATATAAAGGAAGCTCGAGTCTGACATGACATGCCGATGATTTTTGACTCCCTAGCATTCCTATGACAGCTGTGACCTCCAAACCAAACGTCAGACAGACAGCAGACGCTGAGCACAAAACACGCGGCAGACGGGAAACCGCTCGCCTCACCAAGAGATTACAAAATCCCGACGCTTCACTAAGTACATAACATCCCCACGCACATTAACCTATTCACAAAGTCCTTTCCCTCTATTCAGCCCCGCCAGTATCCGAACATCAATAACGCAGATACCCGGCCTATCACGTCACGTCCCTGCTATCTCGGAGAAGACCGGGAACAAGACAGCTGCGTCATGCATGAGATGAGCGCTAAACAGATCATGATTGCTGCCATGTCGCGTTAATACTCTATTACTCATCTGAATGGCTCGGACGTATGAGCGTTCCCCGTGTGCGTGTCCGTGTACGTGCGCTCGTTACGGCTATCCTTCTCATTTCCTTCATTATCCGTAACATGGCCATCACCCCCGACGCCCTGCCATAAAGTCATCGCTAAAAGGAGATCGGAAAAACACGTACAGACCGCGCCACGTATGCTGGCGAGTGGTATCCATCTTGCTGCCCGGTCACCGGTCGCCAAACGGGTAGCGGCACCTTTATGATGATGACGCTACGCACTTCCGCGGCCTGCCGGGGAAGTCATCCATTCCGCAGCTTCCTGCTCCAGCTTCTCTTTAGCGGCTATGCCTCTATTGATCTGAATTCTGCCTTTACATAAGTATTAGTAATTAATCAATTCATTAATTCATTCTCTCTCTCTCTCAGACAGACAGACACATACACACACACACACACACACTCTCTTCCCTTCAAACTCTCTCCCCCCCTTTCCTTTACCCTCTCTCTCCCCCTCTTCCTTACCCTCTCTCTCTCCATTTCCCTCACCCTCTCTCTCTCTCCATTTCCCTCACCCTCTCTCTCTCTCCATTTCCCTCACCCACTCTCTCTCTCCATACTCTCCCTCACCCTCTCTCCCTCTCTCCATTTCTCACCCTCTCTCTCTCCATTTCCTCACAATCTCTCTCTCTCTCCATTTCCTCACTCTCTCTCTCCATTTCCCGCATTTTCCTTTTCCTGTCTCCCTCTCCCCTGTTCTCTCACTCCTTCTCTTCCCTTTTCCCCCAACCTCTCTGTCACATTTTCCTTCATCCTCTCTCTCTCCTTTCCCTCACCCTCTCTCTCCCCATTTCCCTCACCCTCTCTCTCTCTCCATTTCCCTCACCCTCTCGCTCTCCATTTCCCTCACCCTCTCTCTCTTTATTTCCCTCCCCTCTTTCCTTCTCCCTTTCAATCTCCCCCCTCTCTCTCTCCCCCTTTCCCTCCCTCATATTCCCCGGCCACCCATACAGTCACATGATCCACCCAATCTCCCGCCCCTAGTCACGCCCCCCTGCCGCATCCGTCACCGCGCGGGCGTGACGAAGGTGCGGCGCTGGTCTTGGCCCTACGGCCCAGCACCTCCTCGGCCACGCTCTGCCACGTCCGTTATCACAATGTGCACGTCTTGCCTCACTGTTCACCGTTTACCAAGTGTGACTAGTTGGCTGATGTGGATCAGTTGCGGTGTTATTCGTCATGTGCAAGTGTGTCGGGTGAGTCACGGCGGCACGTGCAACCGCGGAGGGAGAGCAGCGGCTGCAGCAACGGGCGCCGTGCACAGCCGTAGGGCCACAGCATGAGCAGCAAGGGAAGAGGGGCCAGCTGGCCCCCAGAGCCCGGCAATACCTGAACGGGGCACATATGGAGCCTAAAGGAATGGTTCAAGAGTTTCTTCCAATGGCGAGATCTGGTTTATTTAGGTGTGGTACAATGTGCTGCGTGCTTCCCCTCCCTCCGCCCCCCTGCCCCCCCTCCCCGTCTCTCCCGACGTGGCTGTGTACCCTTTGCTTCTTTTTATTGTGCTGGGCACGGAGGGAAATCGGAGACCAAGGAGGCAATTCAGATAATAACAAAAAAACAATGCTTCTAATAATAGCAATATCACAACTTGCAATAAATTTGGACAAAAAAAAGAGGGGGTGGGGAAGAGTCGACCAAAAAACAGAGTGCGACAGCAGTGAGAAAATTGACTTAGGAAAGAATGTAAGACCTGGTCGCGTTTCTGACGACGACGATGACACGGCTTTCGACGACAATACGGTGTCAGCAACACGTCTCTCAATATTGGATCCGTGTTGGTCAGGCAGCTGAGGAGTCGCCAAATTTGAGTCCGCATCGCAATGCTGCGGCTGTTGATGCATCACATGGCGGTAAACTTCCTTTTCCCTTTATTCTAAAATAACTGCATTCTTGGCACGCGACGCCGTTTCATCCGCGGACACAACTCCCGTAACACTACCGCCACCAACGCCACTGTCATGCCACCACCGGGGCTGTCATTGTCTCCAACACGACTGCTGCCTCGGCTCGGATCTGTCGCTGCCACCATCATCACCGCTATTGCATGGCCAGCAGTCCCTTCATGGCCACTGCCACCACCACAGGAGAGCCAGCCCCACCAGTCACATCAGCGACCACGCCACAAACGCCGCCACACAACCCCAACTGCCCCCTCCCCCCGCGCCTCCACCCGAGCCTCGGCCTCCGTCGTCCTCCGCAGAATCAGTTGTCGCTAAGGACTCCCACGCAAGCCAATCAATCCCCTCTACATCATTCCCCTTTTCTCCCCGCCCCTTCGCCCCCTCCTTCTCCCCGCCCATTAGGCTCAATCGTCTTTTCAGTATCAGAAATCAATTGCGAGGACATCGAACGCCTTGCCAACATTCCTTCCCGCGACTCCTGGCTCCTCTCGCCGCTCCCCGCTCGCACCTGTGTGACTCAGCGCGACTCCACGGACGCCCAACGACCCGCCGCCGTTAATAGCGCACTGCCACGACGTCGTGCGCACCTCCGAGGTGACCGCTTGTGTCATGGAATCACGGCCGGCGCGCGGACGGCCAAACGGGCGCCGGCGACCATGATCAAAGTGAGGCCATTTAATTGCTTGGGCCGAATCACAAGGCGCTAATTAACACGTGCACCATTATGATTGGCTGATTAATAGACCGGTGATTAACTCGAACACTGATCGATCTATAGCTTGATTACCATGCTTAGCGACTACTCCACAGGAACGGAAGCGAGGGAAACGAGAGGCAATGGGAAAGGGGGGAAAGGAAAGACAAATGGGAAAATAATAATCTAACACGCTTTATATACAGTTTAGGGGTGAGGGAAGGGAAGGCGAGAGACGGAAAGAGAAAGAGATGAAGATAGAGAGGGAGGGAGAGGGAGAGGGAGAGGGGAGAGAGAGAGGGAGAGAGAGAGAGAGGAGAGATAGGGAGAGGGAGAGGGAGAGAGAGAGAGAGAGGGAGAGAGAGAGAGAGAGGGAGGGAGGGAGAGGGAGAGGGAGAGAGGGAGAGAGGGAGGAGGAGGGAGAGAGGGAGAGAGAGGAGAGAGAGAGAGAGAGAGAGAGAGAGAGAGAGAGAGAGAGAGAGGGAGAGAGAGAGAGAGAGAGAGAGAGAGAGAGGGGGGGGGGGTAGGGAGAGAGGGAGAGGAAGAAGGAGAGGAGGGAGGGAGGGAGGGAGGGAGAAAGGGAGAGAGGAGAGAGAGAGGAGAGAGACTTACCAGCAACCGTTCTGTTTACCTATTTGTCTGTACCCGGTTTGAGAATACGACCGACCTTATCTCTCGGCGAAAATCACATAGCCTATTCTCTTTTCCACGCGATCGGCAGCATAACAAAACAAAACAGAACACAAAAAAGTCGCTCCAGAGTTTATCAGAATCAAAAGCACCCAAGCAGCAGCGCCACTCGGAAAGGACAAGATACAGGCAAAGTTCCCCGAGCCACAACGTGTCCAACCAAGACAAAACTCCTCTTGTACAGGCGTCGTGTGATAGCCTATAAATTAATCCTCTAAGAATACACCTGAGAATTATAGCACAATCCACCACAAAGCACGCGGCGCTGGCATCCATTCCACCCTTACCCCCCCCCCCCCGCTCGCTCTCCACCGCGTTCTGCCCCCCCCCCCCCCCTGCTCGTCTTCGCTCTGCCGTGTCTCGTTATGCCCTTTCGATACCCGCTTTCTTTTCAAGATATTTCTAATCTTAACAACCCTCTCTCCTCTCTCGTCTTCCTATTCCCTTCCTCTTCCTCTTTCTCCCATCGTCTTCTTCTCCTTCACTGAGCTTTTCTCTCCCCTCACTGTTCCTTTTCTTTCTCTCTCCTCATCATCTTTCTCTCTCTCTCCCTCACTGTCTTTTTCCCTCTCTCTCTCCCTCACTGTCTTTCTCTCTGTTTTCCTCTATTGTGTATAATCTATCGGTCACATATAATTTGTTTAGACTGCTAATCGTGTAGCATGATGTATATCCATAGCTCAAAATTGAAACTGAAAAAGACGAAAATATATCAGAGAAGCGACGGGAATTAAGGAAAATAAAATGAACGTTTAGCGTCCGCTAATACGTATACAGGATGGCAAACCATTCTTCAGCGCTTTTCTGTTATTGTCACTGTCACTATTATCATTACCATTACTATTACTATCTTTATTAGTACTATCATTATCATCATTAGTACTATCATAATCATCATTAGTACTATCATTATCATCATCAGTGCTATCATTATTACCATCATTATTAGTATTACTACTGTTGTTGCTGTCATTAATATAGTTGACGTTGTTATTATCACCATTATCAAACACTATTATTATTAGCTGCATTCATGTGGGTGTATACATGTATGTTTGGTAACATGGCGTCGGCAATATCCATTATTTAGACTATATGAATATTAATAAGTATTGTTGTCTAGCTTTGGTGAAAGTTATTGTAACGATAATATTGTTCACATCCCAGATGTGTGGAATCTGGTAGAAGCAACAGGAGGAGCAAATACATATATACTGTAAACAATTTGTGCAATACATACATACACACACACACACAGAGGGAGAGGGAGAAGGAGGGAGGGAGAGAGAGGGGGAAGGGAGGGGGAGGGAGGGAGGAAGAGGGGAAGGAGAGAGGGAGGAAGAGGAAGGAGAGAGGAGGAGGGAGAGAGGGAGAGAGGGAGAGAGTGGGAGGGAGGGAGGGAGGGAGAGAGAGAGAGAGAGAGAGAGAGAGAGAGAGAGAGAGAGAGAGAGAGAGAGAGAGAGAGAGAGAGAGAGAGGGAGAGAGAGGGAGAGGAGGAGGAGAGGGGAGGGAGGGGAGAGAGAGAGAGAGAGAGAGAGAGAGAGAGAGAGGAGAGAGAGAGAGAGAGAGAGAGAGAGAGAGAGAGAGAGAGAGAGAGAGAGAGAGAGAGAGAGAGAGAGAGAGAGAGAGAGAGAGAGAGAGAGAGAGAGAGAGAGAGAGAGAGAGAGAGAGAGAGAGAGAGAGAGAGAGAGAGAGAGCCCACCCGTCTATTTCCCCTATTTAAGTAACAGTGGGCCTATTAAAAGAGTAAGTTCCCCCCCCTCCCCACCCACCCCGTGTCCCATCTGACAACTCCATTATCTCATCGGTACTGAGTAAAAGTCTCATCTGACTGTTTTTCCTCGCCTCTTTATCTTCACGATCGCTAACCTTTTTTCTCCTCCCTCCCCTCCACCTGACTGATCTTTCAGTATCCCCGGTTTTACTTTCTTTCTTTCTTTGACAGCTGTTTTTTTTCTGCTGGCCTTCTTCCTATCCTACTATTTATTATTATCATCATTACTATTATTGTCATCATTATTACCATTATTATCATTATTATTATGCCCCACCTTCTCATTTATTACCCACCTAATTCCCGCTAATCTCTCCTTTTTCAGAGCGAAGAACACGCCTTACTTCAGAGTGGACTCAGGCAAACGGGTTCATTCAAGCCCTGAGAAGAGGAGGCAGTGCAGCCCTCAGCCAGAGTGCCACGTCGCCCGTGAGCCCGATCGCCCAACCGCCGCCCACCAAAAAATCACCTGGTCGCCCACCTACCCATGAGAATCACCTGGCCGCCCACCTACCCGTGAGAATCACCTGGCCGCCCACTCGCCTATAACGATAACCAACAGACCTACACTGCGTCTAAGGGACAATGTGCTAGTGGAGAGGGAGGGCTGAATGCGGGAAAACAAAGGGGATAGGGAGGGAGGGCGGCGACGAAGGGGAGGGTGAGGTGAGAGAGAGAGGGGGGTGAGCGAGGGTGAGGCAGGCTAATGCAGTATAAGGGAGGGAGCGAGGGAGGGAAATCGAGGGAGCTCGAGGGAGAGAGCGGGGGAGGCTGAGGCTGTCCTGGCCTTGTTTCCCCGCGTGTCGATACAACCAATGTACGTTCCCGACACGGGTACTTTGCCGGATAGATGAGGCACACTTACAGGAATGAGCTCTGACCATATGGCTGCGCTCACTTCTCCCCCCCCCCCCCCACCACCACTTCCCTCTCTCTCTCCTTTATGTTCCCCACCTCCTTCAGTATCACTCTTCCCGTTACTCCCTCCATTCTTCCCCATATATCCCTTTCTCCCTGTCTTCCCTCTTTACCTTTCCCTACTTCCTTCTACCCCCTCCTCCCCTCTCTCTCTCCTCCTTCTCGCCTTCCCTCCCTCTCATCTGCCCTCCTCAACAAT